>NC_068357.1:103372816-103437816 GCF_020536995.1 Dreissena polymorpha | reverse complement strand
AAAAGGTATAAGTAAAGGGTTGTGCCTTTCCTCAATTTGTTTTTTAACTCATTTGTACCTATGATGGGTTTGCAGCAATAAACTGCAGTTATTACAGATTCCCTTGGTGCATATCAAAGGAATGACTTAATAATGAATCAAATTAATGACCTTTGACCTCAATGTGTGACCTTAACCTTAGACACTAGGATTATGGGTGTTGAATGTGAAGCACCCCCAGATGATTGAGAACAACCATGGCAAGTTTCATAGCTCTGACTCATGTGTTAATGGAGATAAAGCTCTAAACTTATATTACAAAGCATTTTTTTTCAAGATAACAAGGGCCATCACTCCATTATTAACAGATGGCGTACAATGCAATTTGGCGTGCATCATCCTCTTATACATATATATACTCATACCAAGTTTCAATAAAATCCGCCACAGCACTTCCAAGGTATGGCTCCGGACACAAAAGTGCCGACGGACGGAAGGACGGACGGACGGACAGCGCCAAACAATATCCCGCCGCCTATGGCGGGGGATAACAAAACCAAGATTAACAAAAGACATATCATGTTTAAACTTTAAAAAAAATGTCCCTCATTTGGTTTATCTAAAAGAACTGAACAAAAGTGTCACTATATATGTAAAAGCCATACAGCACTAGTGATTGGATGAATCGTGCTAAAAGTACTGAAGAACGCTCAATAGAACATTTGCGTTAAAAACTGAACTAAAAATGAGTAAAAATAATCAAAACAATAAAGCACAATAAAACTGAACTAAAATGTTATTTCACAGTAAGTCGATATAAACTAATCCGGCATGACCATATTATTTGGGTACCATATACGCTTCCATAATTTTTAAACAACGCCATTTGTCCACATATATTATATCGACTCCTTTAGTTATATCGCCATGTCAACATTATGTTACTTGTAAGTCATCAAGATATATACCGTCATACAGTAAACAACACAGAAATAGTTAAATTAACAAGACGGATAAAGGTTAAAATATCGTCAGAGATTTAGGCTCTTATGCCAACGTGCGGGTTGTTAAAGTCTTGACAACTTATCTTATGTCGACAAATCAACATAGTTTTAGGCGTCATGCTATTTTGAAAATGACTTGCCATCGGAGTTTTAGTCGACATGATGAGTTATTTTTGACGACATGACACCTTTTTCATATCATGCCGTCATATAATGTTGACATCATCACAGTATCAGGGTGTACCATATACGTTTCCATACCATATAACTACAGAAAGTTGTAATCATCATACTGCTACAAATTGTTGTAATCATCATACTGCTACAGAATGTTGTAATCACCATATAGCTACAGAAATTTGTAATCATAATACTGCTACAAAAAATTGTAATTATCATTCTGCTACAGAATGTTCGAATAATCATACTGCTACAGAAAGATGTTATCATCATACTGCTAGAGAATATTGTAATCATCAAACTGCTACAGAAAGTTGTAATCATCATACTGCCACAGAATGGTTTAATCATCATACTGCTACAGAATGTTGTAATCATCATATTGCTCCAGAGAGTTTTAATCATCATACTGCTACAGAATGTTGTAATCATCATACTGCCACAGAATTTTGTAATCATCATACTGCTACAGAAAGTTGTAATCATCATACTGCTACAGAATATTGTAATCAACATACTGCTATAGAATGTTGTAGTCATCATATTGCAACAGAAATTTTTAATTATCATACTGCTACAGAAAGTTGTAATCATCATACTGCTACAGAAAGTTGTAATCACCATTCTCCTACAGAATGTTGTAATCATCATACTGCTACAGAATGTTGTAATCATCATACTGCTACAGAATGTTGTTATCATCATACTGCTACAGAATGTTGTAATCATCATACTGGTACAGAATGTTGTAATCATCATAATGTAACATAAAGTTGTAATCATCATACTTCTACAGAATATTGCAATCATCATACTGCTACATAAAGTTGTAATCATCATACTGCTACAGAAAGTTGTAATCATCATACTGCTACAGAAAGTTTTAATCATCATACTGCTACAGAAAGTTGTAATCATCATACTTCTACAGAATATTGTAATCATCATACTGCTACAGAATGTTGTAATCATCATACTGCTGCAGAAAGTTGTTATCATCATATTGCTACAGAAAGTTGTAATCATCATACTACTGCAGAAAGTTGTAATCATCATACTGCCACAGAAAGTTGTAATCATCATACTGCTACAAAAAGTTGTAATCATCATACTGCTACCGAATATTGTAATCATCATTCCGCTACATTCTCTCTCTCTCAATGAAGCCTTTTCGGTGGAGGCGGAGGAATTTTCTCCATTTAAAAAGCGACAATCCACAATTATATAATACTTGTTACGTATTCGTTTGAGAACCAATGTATTAATCGTAACAATATTTTATTAAAAGTTATGCATAACGGTCAGTTTCATCATTATTATTATTAATGGTTTATCTTCTTGGATAGAAACATATTGTTAGTGTGTCCAATTTTCACGAAACCTTGCTCAGAATGTTTTTTCGAATGATATCTCGATTGAGTATAAATCTCGCTTCATAACAAATGCCGCGATTCGTTAATTTAGCTTTTAATTTTTGCTAAAGTGCTACCTTTAGCACAGATTGAAGTTGTTTCTTTCTGAAGATGGTTGCACACATTAAAGAGATACTACGATAGTGGATTTTTTCAGTTGCCTTTTATGATGACGCTGATCATTATGCTGCTACTGATGATCATGAACATGCTGTTTGTGATCATAAGGAGGACGAGGAGGATGACGATGATGATATTGATACTGGTTATGAATTCAGAAACGTGAACAACAACCGAAATTTCAAATAATATTGAAATATTTAAATGAAATATACTTTCCTTACTTTAGAAGAGAAGATTGTTTTGTAGTTTTTTTCAGGAAAATCTGATAGTGATAAACCCAATAAACAAAAATAATTGTTTTATTTGAATATTTGTTGCCATACGGGTGGCAAAATTGCAATAACTTTTTATTATGTCGCGGCATTGGTATTTCACTCAGTAGAAGACAATTACATGAAAATCGCCATCTAAACTGTCAAGCCTGTGGTTGAATGTAATAACATCATTTGTTGTGCCTTAAACACAATATTTTATTGACAAATATTATTTATTTTATTTGTTCATGCATGTTAATTTATATCTCTGTATTTGATTATAAAAGTTTGAACAATTTAGCATAGTAGTTGTTTAAACCTAGTGCCTGGAGCTATATTGTAGGTCAACGTCTGCAAGTCGTGAATCTCGGCTTTCAAGAGTTTTATTTTAACATTGACGCATAACCTGTGGGGGTTTCCTACGGCCGTCCTTTCCCCAAAGCAAGTCAGTTTTCAGTGAATGATTGACATTTGTGCACGGAGTACTACATTTTTCTGATGCACTGATAAAATTGTCTAAGCTAATCGAGGAACTTTGAACGTACACCATGCAGCCGCTGGGAATACACTTCGGCGAATGTACACCATGCAGCCGCTGGGAATACACTTCGGCGAATATACACCATGCAGCCGCTGGGAATACACTTCGGCGAATGTACACCATGCAGCCGCTGGGAATACACTTCGGCGAATATACACCATGCAGCCGCTGGGAATACACTTCGGCGAATATACACCATGCAGCCGCTGGGAATACACTTCGGCGAATATACACCATGCAGCCGCTGGGAATACACTTCGGCGAATAAACACCATGCAGCCGCTGGGAATACACTTCGGCGAATATACACCATGCAGCCGCTGGGAATACACTTCGGCGAATATACACCATGCAGCCGCTGGGAATACATTTCGGCGAATATACACCATGCAGCCGCTGGGAATACACTTCGGCGAATATACACCATGCAGCAGTAAGGTATAAAAGGGTTTTAACGGACATTATTCAGCAGCTGGGTATACAAGAGGATGAACATGCACCATTCAGCAATTGGGTATACAATAGGGTGAACATACTTCATGCAGCATACGGTTATACAAGGGGTTCAACGGAGACCATGCAGCAGTATTCAATGGAGTGTGTGTACACCATGTAGCAGTTAGGTTAACAAGGGGTTGAACTGATACCAGGCAGCAGTTGGATAAACAAGGTGATGGAAATACACCATTCAGCAGTTACCTTGTATCTTTTAGGTATACAAGGGAATGAGGGTACACCGTGTATCACATGGGTATGCAAGGAGTTGAACGCATTTTATGCAGCAAGTTAAAGCCAGGGGATGAAGAATACACTACACCCAATTCCAGGAAACGAACTCGAGAGCGTTTCTATAAGCCCGAGGCTTTCAATGCAATCGAGCTTAAATAAATTGGTTTTATCCCTTATTAGTAAGGAATACTCAAGATTTGGCAAAATTTAACCTTACAGAAAACTCATTGTTTTATCTATTTCAAGCTTCCTTTGCATATGTTTGTTTTGCAATTTGGACCATGCGTGTGCAATTTATATTCATTTAAATCAGTGTAAAGGGATTAAAAGGGCGATTAAAAGTGTTGGACGCAGCAAGAAAAGAAAGAAGGCATGATTTTTACTAATATAATTGTATGCGCAATCAATCGATACATCAGCAAAAGGCACAAATAAAGTAAGTAAGTGCCTTTGTACATTTTTCTGGATGACAAATTGTTTTAAAAGATTGCTCCTTTTTTTCTTTTTTTTCTTTCTGGACATCAAATTAGTTGTCGTGTTCCAATCTGGCATGTCACGTATGTGTGCTGTGTCTTTCAGCTAGCTGTTAAAAAAAGCTCGATATTCCTGCCATAATGCTCGAGTGTATTTGCGTGCGTACCTAAATTGTCAAAGCAATTGTCTAAATTGTCTAAATTGTCTAAATTGTCATTGCTCGTTAACCATTCATTAAGTCACGGACTCTAGATGTACGCTCCGTGATTAAGCTCAGTTTAAATTAACGTACAAAACTGGTAACCACGTGGAATAGGCGTGTCGTGTGTAAATCCTTGTTCCTTGCTTAAAGGTCAAGTTCATAAATACGGGTCAAATGTCAAACATGGTAATGTAAAGCAATAAAGCAATGGCTCCCTGTTTGGCATAGATCTATTTTTGCAAAAATAGTATGCATATGTGTATTTTATTTCCTGCGTGTGTTTTCGAATAACTAGAAAAATCTTGTTTAAATCAAACGTCAAACATGATCTTCAGATTGCCCGGACTGAAACTGCATAATTTATCATGTTTTTTTTTAATTATAGTATTGACATAAAAAATTACCATATTGAGGCGTTGTAGATTATAGGTTTTAAAGTACAAGTCGGTCAACTTGGAGACATTTTTAACGACACACGTATCTCAGTTATGAGTGGAGATATATATTAAAATTTTTACTTGTTATCATTTGACTTTATTATGTGCAAGATTACGATAAAAATCATTCATCCGTGACAATCATGCGCTTTCGTACGTGGGGTATGTGTGATCTTTTTTGCACGTGAAAATGGTGAAACACGATATGATTCTAATTTTGTTTTCATGTCTTCATATTTGGTGGGTTGATGCACCAGGAAAACATACAATTAATTTAAAAATCAATATCTCTTATATACAATATCAGGAGCGCAACAGCAAAACAGAACAGAACAAAAAGTTTATTTATATAACTTGAACATTTCCAGTTCATCGTTACATATACATAACTGACAATATATAAGCAATAAGCACATGCATAGTAATGCGAAAGTGACCAAAATAGTACATAAAAAGGTGTTAAAAATGCACTTAGGCCATCATATCACTCAACGTGTGCATTCAATTTATCAGTTCTCATTTTAAAAGCATTTGTACAATATATTCTGAGTTTATTTAGGACTTTGGCTTTAGTTTTTGTTAACAAAAGAATAAATTTATGCATACTAGGTCGGTTATAATAGAATTTGTCAATATACATTTTTCTTATATCGGTATAAAGAGGACATACAATTACAAAATGGTATTCGTCTTCAACATCACCCGAGTTACATATAATACATTTGCGTTCGTTTTTAGGAATATTTATATGTCTCCCAAATTCAATTTTTAACATGTGGGACGAAAGTCTTAATTTTGATATGAATTTTCTTAAATTAAAGTTTTGGATGATGTTAAGGTAATCAGATAGTTCAAATCGATGTTTCAATTCTTTGTATAGAGTTAATGAACTTTTAACATTTAAATCATTAAGCCACAAACCTATGTAAATATCAATAAGTCTATTTTTAAATATCGGAATAAATACACTTGCATTTACTGATTCTGGATACATCCCAACATCGAAACATCAGTGTTTTGTAGTACTTTGGTAATCCAATTGTTACATCGTATTATATTTTCAGCACCATTTCTCATATAACATAGTGTACTATATAATATACAATTAGTTTGTTTAACAGAATACAATTTTATAAAATATTTTATAATTCGCACATAGCGATTTACATATAATCCTCGTACACAGCTAAATAAGGGGTACTCATTTTGACACCAAGTATTCGTTTCAAAAATCTTCTATGAACTCTTTCAATATCATCAGTATTTACAAACCCCCAAACCTCACACGCATAACACAGTATTGAAGTAACATAAGAATCGAACAGATTTAACATTATTTTAACAGGAACATGCATGTCTTTGGTGATTGCAAAAAGCGACCCCATAGCCTTTAAGCCTTTAACGGATAAAGTTTGAGTAGTTTGTATAAATGACCCACCACTTGATAGTACAATGCCGAGATAGTTAAATGATTGAATCATTTCTATTTTCTCGATGTTATAAAAAAAAAAGGCTCATTCATTGAATTATTTCCTCCCTTTTTATATATGACTACTTTTGTTTTTTCTACATTGACTTCCAACTTCCATCGTTCACAATATTCGTATAGATTATCTAAAGATTTTTTCAATCCTTTTTGTGTTTCGGAAAAAATTACAGAATCATCTGCAAACAATAACAAATAAATAGATAGCTGATCATGTTTTCATTGTTATTACTCAAAAAGAGTTCAATTTTCAAGCGAAAAGAGAAAATAGTATAGGTGAGATTGTCTCCCCTTGCAAATAATCCAACCTCGCAATTAAAGAAATCCGACAAAGTCCCCATATTTCTAAAACATAATACATAGACAGAATAATTTTTAACAATCTACCGTTTATTCCGCTCTTAATAAGCTTGTACCATAGTCCGTTTCGATATATTGAATCATAACATTTCACAAGGTCAATATAACAACAGTATAGTTTCTTTTAAGTACTAAGTTGTTTATCTATAAAAGCCTTTAGTAGAAAAAATAGCATCCACAGTGCTATAGTTAGTTTTGAAACCGAACTGGGCGTCCGTGAGCGTATCGTTTACAATAGCCTACTTTTTAAGCCGTTCGTTTATTACGACTGTAAATAATTTGGCAAAACAGCTCACTAACCTCACTGCCTCGATAATTGTTAGGGTCGAATGAGTTTCCTTTTTTGAAAATAGGTATAATTACTGAATGTAAGAATGTAGGTAAAAATGCCAGAGGTAAAAATGCCAGAGGTATAAATTACAGAGGTAAAAATGCCAGAAGTAAAGTGGTAAAAATGCCAGAGGTAAAAATGCCATTGGTAAAAATGCCAGATGTTATTTAGTAAAATAGAGCAAATATTTTTCAGGATATTGAGTATTGTAGGAATTACATTCTTTGCTTACGTTACGGAAACATTTTTTTAATTGAACATGTTATATTTCTTTTAAAAGCTGTTTGATATTATTGTTGAAATTGAATCTTTTGATTTTTGAGGACAATAAATTATTAAAGCAATTAAAGTATTAAAAACAAGCAGGGTTTTGATGGTGATTATGTTTACATTTATTATTTAATGAGACCAGAAAATATGTATTTATACGTCTAGCTAATTTCTGTATTAAAGCATTTAAACTTAGAGCCGATAATATCTAGATTCATTAGAGAGTTAATTTTTTTCCCACCACTGAAATTTTGTAGATAATATTTAACTTCATATCGCTTCTGGTACTATTACCGGGTTGGGTTACTAGATTTACCGCAAGCGCGCGCTTTCGGTATCGGTACCGAAAGCGCAATAGAATTACCGAAAGCGCATTGGATATATGCGTTATGTATACAACATAAGGAGAATTAGATACATACTGTTAATACAAATGTTTCAAGCCACATATTAATATGTGAATTGTTGATATTTTGAGATACATTTGCTATATTGTTGAAATTTATTGAAATGCAAACTCGTTATTCGATTTATAAATGTTGTCCATCATTCCATGGTATTCACTATTTACTTTAGTTGAAATATGTATTACAGGAAAACGCTATAAATAGTTTTAGTTGTCTTTAATATCATTTCGATGTCAACATTGCAACATGTAACATTTAACAATACAGAACACAATACAGAACACAATACAGAACACAAAAATCAATTATTGGAGTGTTAAAAACTCCATTAACAATCCACGAAGATGTCAACATTGCAACATGTAACATTTAACAATACAGAACACAATACAGAACACAATACAGAACACAAAAATCAATTATTGGAGTGTTAAAAACTCCATTAACAATCCACGAAGATGTAAACAAATCATAACATGTAACATTTAACAATACAGAACACAATACAGAACACAATACAGAACACAAAAATCAATTATTGGAGTGTTAAGAACTCCATTAACAATCCACGAAGATGTAAACAAATCATAACAATACAGAACACAATACAGAACACAATACAGAACACAAAAATCAATTATTGGAGTGTTAAAAACTCCATTAACAATCCACGAAGATGTAAACAAATCATAACAATACAGAACACAATACAGAACACAATACAGAACACAAAAATCAATCATTGGAGTGTTAAAAACTCCATTAACAATCCACGAAGATGTCAACATTGCAACATGTAACATTTAACAATACAGAACACAATACAGAACACAATACAGAACACAAAAATCAATTATTGGAGTGATAAAAACTCCATTAACAATCCACGAAGATGTAAACACATCATAACATGTAACATTTAACAATACAGAACACAATACAGAACACAAAAAATCAATTATTAGAGTGTTAAGAACTCCATTAACAATCCACGAAGATGTCAACATTGCAACATGTAACATTTAACAATACAGAACACAATACAGAACACAATACAGAACACAATACAGAACACAAAAATCAATTATTGGAGTGTTAAAAACTCCATTAACAATCCACGAAGATGTAAACAAATCATAACATGTAACATTTAACAATACAGAACACAATACAGAACACAAAAAATCAATTATTGGAGTGTTAAGAACTCCATTAACAATCCACGAAGATGTCAACATTGCAACATGTAACATTTAACAATACAGAACACAATACAGAACACAATACAGAACACAAAAATCAATTATTGGAGTGTTAAAAACTCCATTAACAATCCACGAAGATGTAAACAAATCATAACATGTAACATTTAACAATACAGAACACAATACAGAACACAATACAGAACACAAAAATCAATTATTGGAGTGTTAAAAACTCCATTAACAATCCACGAAGATGTCAACATTGCAACATGTAACATTTAACAATACAGAACACAATACAGAACACAATACAATACACAAAAATCAATTATTGGAGTGTTAAAAACTCCATTAACAATCCACGAAGATGTAAACAAATCATAACAATACAGAACACAATACAGAACACAATACAGAACACAAAAATCAATTATTGGAGTGTTAAAAACTCCATTAACAATCCACGAAGATGTCAACATTGCAACATGTAACATTTAACAATACAGAACACAATACAGAACACAATACAATACACAAAAATCAATTATTGGAGTGTTAAAAACTCCATTAACAATCCACGAAGATGTAAACAAATCATAACATTTAACAATACAGAACACAATACAGAACACAATACAATACACAAAAATCAATTATTGGAGTGTTAAAAACTCCATTAACAATCCACGAAGATGTAAACAAATCATAACATTTAACAATACAGAACACAATACAGAACACAATACAGAACACAAAAATCAATTATTGGAGTGTTAAAAACTCCATTAACAATCCACGAAGATGTAAACAAATCATAACATTTAACAATACAGAACACAATACAGATCACAATACAGAACACAAAAATCAATTATTGGAGTGTTAAAAACTCCATTAACAATCCACGAAGATGTAAACAAATCATAACAATACAGAACACAATACAGAACACAATACAGAACACAAAAATCAATTATTGGAGTGTTAAAAACTCCATTAACAATCCACGAAGATGTAAACAAATCATAACATTTAACAATACAGAACACAATACAGAACACAATACAGAACACAAAAATCAATTATTGGAGTGTTAAAAACTCCATTAACAATCCACGAAGATGTCAACATTGCAACATGTAACATTTAACAATACAGAACACAATACAGAACACAATACAGAACACAAAAATCAATTATTGGAGTGTTAAAAACTCCATTAACAATC
Source organism: Dreissena polymorpha (assembly GCF_020536995.1). NCBI lineage: Eukaryota > Metazoa > Mollusca > Bivalvia > Myida > Dreissenidae > Dreissena > Dreissena polymorpha. Next base: position 103,427,194 of record NC_068357.1, on the reverse strand, counting down.
CACGAAGATGTAAACAAATCATAACATTTAACAATACAGAACACAATACAGAACACAATACAGAACACAAAAATCAATTATTGGAGTGTTAAAAACTCCATTAACAATCCACGAAGATGTCAACATTGCAACATGTAACATTTAACAATACAGAACACAATACAGAACACAATACAGAACACAAAAATCAATTATTGGAGTGTTAAAAACTCCATTAACAATCCACGAAGATGTAACAAATCATAACATTTAACAATACAGAACACAATACAGAACACAATACAGAACACAAAAATCAATTATTGGAGTGTTAAAAACTCCATTAACAATCCACGAAGATGTAAACAAATCATAACAATACAGAACACAATACAGAACACAATACAGAACACAAAAATCAATTATTGGAGTGTTAAAAACTCCATTAACAATCCACGAAGATGTCAACATTGCAACATGTAACATTTAACAATACAGAACACAATACAGAACACAATACAGAACACAAAAATCAATTATTGGAGTGTTAAAAACTCCATTAACAATCCACGAAGATGTCAACATTGCAACATGTAACATTTAACAATACAGAACACAATACAGAACACAATACAGAACACAAAAATCAATTATTGGAGTGTTAAGAACTCCATTAACAATCCACGAAGATGTCAACATTGCAACATGTAACATTTAACAATACAGAACACAATACAGAACACAATACAGAACACAAATATCAATTATTGGAGTGTTAAGAACTCCATTAACAATCCACGAAGATGTCAACATTGCAACATGTAACATTTAACAATACAGAACACAATACAGAACACAATACAGAACACAAATATCAATTATTGGAGTGTTAAGAACTCCATTAACAATCCACGAAGATGTCAACATTGCAACATGTAACATTTAACAATACAGAACACAATACAGAACACAATACAGAACACAAAAATCAATTATTGGAGTGTTAAATACTCCATTAACAATCCACGAAGATGTCAACATTGCAACATGTAACATTTAACAATACAGAACACAATACAGAACACAATACAGAACACAAAAATCAATTATTGGAGTGTTAAAAACTCCATTAACAATCCACGAAGATGTCAACATTGCAACATGTAACATTTAACAATACAGAACACAATACAGAACACAATACAATACACAAAAATCAATTATTGGAGAGTTAAAAACTCCATTAACAATCCACGAAGATGTAAACAAATCATAACATTTAACAATACAGAACACAATACAGAACACAATACAGAACACAAAAATCAATTATTGGAGTGTTAAAAACTCCATTAACAATCCACGAAGATGTAAACAAATCATAACATTTAACAATACAGAACACAATACAGAACACAATACAGAACACAAAAATCAATTATTGGAGTGTTAAAAACTCCATTAACAATCCACGAAGATGTCAACATTGCAACATGTAACATTTAACAATACAGAACACAATACAGAACACAATACAATACACAAAAATCAATTATTGGAGTGTTAAAAACTCCATTAACAATCCACGAAGATGTAAACAAATCATAACATTTAACAATACAGAACACAATACAGAACACAATACAGAACACAAAAATCAATTATTGGAGTGTTAAAAACTCCATTAACAATCCACGAAGATGTAAACAAATCATAACATTTAACAATACAGAACACAATACAGATCACAATACAGAACACAAAAATCAATTATTGGAGTGTTAAAAACTCCATTAACAATCCACGAAGATGTAAACAAATCATAACAATACAGAACACAATACAGAACACAATACAGAACACAAAAATCAATTATTGGAGTGTTAAAAACTCCATTAACAATCCACGAAGATGTCAACATTGCAACATGTAACATTTAACAATACAGAACACAATACAGAACACAATACAGAACACAAAAATCAATTATTGGAGTGTTAAAAACTCCATTTACAATCCACGAAGATGTAAACAAATCATAACATTTAACAATACAGAACACAATACAGAACACAAAAATCAATTATTGGAGTGTTAAAAACTCCATTAACAATCCACGAAGATGTCAACATTGCAACATGTAACATTTAACAATACAGAACACAATACAGAACACAATACAGAACACAAAATTCAATTATTAGAGTGTTAAAAACTCCATTAACAATCCACGAAGATGTAAACAAATCATAACGCCGGAGCACAGATATAAATAATAATAATAATTAAATAATAATAATAAGGATACCCAAATCTACCCAAATCTTGTTAATGATAATCATGTTTGTGTGATGGGCACTTTTGTTTTGTTTATGCTTCATCTTTACTCGTGACAATACATATATGTAATTATCCAATATAAATATAGATTACACACCACTTACTAATTTCTGTTCTGGCCACTATGGTACCTGTTGTGGATGTTACGTAACGTTATTTGGTTTAAACTTATTTATTACGACATAGTAACATATTTACAAGTTACAAGACATTGACATAGGGTTGGGCTGAAAGGCGAACCTTAGTCGAGCCCTATCCCGATAAATAATATATTTACGCATGACATTATGTCATGACGTCGTAGTAAATTGACAATACAAGATGCAAAATGCAACTTACAAGTCCAAAAAACATAATACAGAATGCAACGTATATACAAGTCCACTAACGTTGATGGAAAGAAACATAAGCAATGTTACAGGGGAAAAGAAATAGAAACTGAGGGGGGAAAAGGAAACATTCACAAATCACACCAATGGTGCTAGTGCAATGGGCACAGGCACTTCTGCGGTCGCGGTCACCTTTAGTGCTGATCTGGATGTGGAACTCGTCTGTTCGTCCGTGCCTTCGTTCGTCAGTGCGTCCGTTCGTTCGCCCGTCTGTTCGACCCTTCGTTCGTGCGCCCGTCCGTTCCTGCGTTCGTCCGTCGTTCCTTCGTTCGTACGTTCGTTCGTCGTTTCGAGAATGAGTCATAAACATATATCTTTAAGAAAGCAAAATTAAGTTGTAAATGCAATTGCAAAAAACCCATAGCCGGTATATTGCTTTTTGTATAATATCAGGTACTTCTTTACAAATGTGTGTCTTATGTCGTTGATAACTGAATTTGTCATCCGTCCACAATAATAATAGCGCCTTCAAGCGTTCCATACATAAACTGTGATTGAAACGGTCGAAAATCAATAAACACTTTGTTAAAGATGTATTTTTTTCCAGAAAATCACTTCATTGTCGTATTCAGTTAAATCGTGAACGGCGCTATGTTCAGACCGTATACTTAATTGTTGAGAAAAAAAAAATGAAATGAAATACAAATAATGTATCATCATTTCAATCCTTTACGGATGCTACCAAGTATTGCGATCTCAAACGCTTCTTATTACTTTTTTAAAAAATACCGTAGTGCGCAATTGTAAAATAATTTGATAAATACTATAAGTAATGATTTTAATGACTTAACGAGTGTTGGTTTGTAATCAAATTTGTTTAATAATTCGCTCTCAATTAGAATCGCTTAAACGGTTGTGGTTGCATTGTTGATGACGTTAATTACACAGACTATACGACTTATAATATTAAATTCTGATTGAGCAATTACGACGTAAACTGATCATAATTTCAACAAAAGTGATAATCTTGATACAATTTATATTTCTATGCTTACTCGAGCATTCAGTTGTAGGTTGGTTAACAAAACATCAAATAATCAGAAAAAGACTCGTTCGTTGCTTTATTAATGTGTTTATTGTCACGCAATTGATTTCCGCCATCATTGCGGCATGCTGTTTTAGTGGGCGACAGCGTTAATTGACACAATGTAGCGCTTAAGATCGATGTACGATTAAGTCCATGAAAACTGCATTAATAAACAAGTTTTTGGTTATTTTATTATTTAATTGATTTTTTTTTCGTAATTTACTTTATACAATGCGGGTTCGATACTGACATTGCGCGTTCGGTACCGATACAGCGTTAATTGACATAATGTAACGCGCTTAAGATCGAATTTCTACGAAATATTCCATGAAAAATGCATATATAAACATGTTTTGAGTTATTCTTTAATTGAAAATTTAACTGGTCAACTGATTATTTCCATAGTTTACATTTTACAGTGCGCTTTCGGTACTGACAATGCGCTTTCGGTAAATCTAGTAACCGCTATTACCGAAAGCGCGCGCTCTCAGAAAATCCGAATTTAAAGATGCAAATGTGTCTTGGTTTGTTCTTGCATTTCTTGTCGACCTATATTGCTAGCTGAAGGTTTATACAATTTATCAAGACATTTAGGGGTATGCAAATAAGTCAATGTTATTGACTCTAATTTAATATATCCAATATTAATTATCCTATTGCTCAATAAACATAACGAATAAATTACGGGAAAAAACTAAATTACAGTCTAAATTTAGAATAAATAAAGCATGTTCAATTAGTAAAAAAAATGTAATAAGTAACATAAACATAGAATGTTATTCCATCAAAACCTGTTCTCAATATTTTATTGCTCAAAACTCTACTTTACTATATAGCATCTGTCATTTTTACCTATGGCATTTTTACCTCTGGCATTTTTACCTATGGCATTTTGACCACTTTACTTCTGGCATTTTTACCTATGGCATTTTTACCTCTGGCATTTTTACCTCTGGCATTTTTACCTCTGGCATTTTTACCGCACACCATAATTACTCCCTTTGACCAGGATTTGGGAAATGACTCTTTTTCAATGATATAATTAAATAATATTGTTAAGTGGTGTATTCGTATATAATATTATCAATTGAATGAGATGTATTTATTCCCAAGAATTGTATTTTTCGTATTTCCTCCTTTGTAAATAAACTATCCAACTCTTCAAATGTCCCTGACGCCATGTTATCTGTATTGTGACGTGTTACGTATTCGTTAATATCTTCTTCTTCCTCACATCTATTTAAAGAAGATAAATTTTTTAAATGTTCAAAAAAGGCATCTATGTCAATACCTGCATTATTAAATGATTTTAATTTTAAAAAGTTTCCAAAATTCTTTTGGTTTTTTAAATCGCATTTCATTCATTTTTAGATATTGATTCCTGTTAAAATTTCGCTTAGATTGTCTGCACTGATACTTATAATCTTTTTTTGCTGTAAGCATATCATATCTAGTATGACCATCTTTATACAAGCTGTACCTGTTTTACTTCTCAATATATATATTTCGTTTTTTTTTACATACAATATCAAACCATTTATTACTTAAGTTTGAAAACTGTGAGTATTTATGCCGTTGTTTAGTATTCTTAAAGTATTTATTTCCGTTATTATTTAAAAACACTGTGAATCGGTCAACCATTTCATCCGTATCTAAGTTATTTTCTTTGCATTGATATAGGCCCTGGCATAACCGGTTAAGCTCCCACCCGATTGTAACCCGACTGGTTAAAGTTACCGCTCGGTAACATTCAAACCTTGGTAAGTTTGCGGTTATTCAGGTATAGTAACCTTCAAGGTAACTCGATTGTATAAACACGATATACCGCAAAGTAACCTAACCGCGCATAGTGGAATTTAACCACCGGTAACTTTAACCAAAACATTCCCACAATGCATTTTCTAATGACGTAATTTTCGCGCGAAGTGTCACGCTTATATACACCGACATGTATTTTTTTATCAAGTTCATTAACAAATGAATTCAAAATAAAATAAAGTGTAAAGAATTGTACATAATTATTATTGCACAGGCTAATCAGGGACGACACTTTCCGCCAAAAATTGATTTTTGCTAAGAAGGGACTTCATTTTAACAAAAAAATGTCATAAAAGCGGAAAGTGTCGTCCCTGATTAGCCTGTGCAAACTGCACAGGCTTATATGGGACGACACTTTAAGCACATGCATTATGCCCATTTTTCTCAGAACACGACACATTTGATAAACTGCTCCGGTTCATTTTAACAGCAGTAATGTGCATAGAGTACATAACGTAGCGTTTGACGAGGAAGAAAGTTTATTGAGTTCTCATTCGAATATAATGATATGATGGCACAAGGGTCTTTATTCAACTATGCTAAAATAATTATCTAAGACCCTAGATGCAAACTCGTCAATTATTGAATTAAATGGATTATTTATGGATTTTAAAGGATTATTAAAGGTGAGATACTAGTTCGAACGTGTTTTGTTTTTTGTTTGTACTTTTGCTGTTCCCTGTTCTCGGAGCGCCATTGATGCATCGGATCACACACGGCCATAACAGAATATAAGAAACACGTTCTGTGCGCCCTAAATTCGTCGTCCGAAGTCGGAAATCGTATTGCCCTGTAAATTAAGTCAAATAAAGTGTCAGTCGCTGCAATTTTGTTGTTTACTCGTCGAAATTGTGAAGGTCGTCGATGGTTAGCTTTTATGATGTCGCGCGCCGCGGCCATTTTGTGCAAGTTACCTTTTGGTAACTTGTTCTTACCCACCTAGGGAAGCAGGGTATGTTTTAACTGGGTTTTAACCGATCGGTATAACTAACCAAATTTTATACAAACGCTTACAAACAAACGACCAGGAACCAACATGTTACCGACTTTTAACCGCCGGTATGTGGTTAACCGCCGGTTTAACTGATTATACAATCGGGTGCAGCTGTAGTTATAACAACTTTCAGAGTTTATATTATGAGCAGATATTTTTGTATTCGTTTTTAAATCAAAAAACGTGTTAGTGTGTAATTTAAATGTGTTAGTGGTGCGTGATTTGAAAAATCGGTAAAATCTTGAACGCAGAAATTCCTTATTTTCGAAATAATTGTAACTTGCTAACAAATAATCAACAACGCTTTCGCCATTATGCGTGAAACACGTGAATTTACCAGCACTCGAATCGACCGTTACATATCCGTAAATCACGAGCTTTGCATATCTCCAATAATTTGTCGCCAAATGCGTTAGTTCTATTATCATTAGATACCCGAGGAATGTAAGGATCAATTTCGTCATCTGTTGATTGATTTACATGTCGATCATAGCGTACAAAATCCGATTTCTGCCCTACCCTCGCATTAAAATCACCACAAGCTAATACTATTCCTTTGTTTTGAAAATTACATATATCGTTAATCTAATTGGAAAAATGCATCAGTATTAACCAAAAGATGAATTTTCTGGTGCAATATAGGTAAAAACAATATACATATCTTCTGCATTCTGAAAAAACGTCTTATCTAACTTAATACATAGTTAATAATAGTGATTATTTTTAACTAGCTTAACGCCCTTAACAATATTATTTTTGATATACACTATAATTCCTCCACTGCTACGTTTCGCACGTCGATTTTGGTATTTTCTGTACGAGTGAAATAATAACCTTGTAAGTCAATGTCACTGTTTTTATTAGTCCAATACAGAACACAATACAGAACACAAAAATCAATTATTGGGGTGTTAAAAACTCCATTAACAATCCACGAAGATGTAAACAAATCATAACATGTAACATTTAACAATACAGAACACAATACAGAACACAAAAAATCAATTATTGGAGTGTTAAGAACTCCATTAACAATCCACGAAGATGTCAACATTGCAACATGTAACATTTAACAATACAGAACACAATACAGAACACAATACAGAACACAAAAATCAATTATTGGAGTGTTAAAAACTCCATTAACAATCCACGAAGATGTAAACAAATCATAACATGTAACATTTAACAATACAGAACACAATACAGAACACAATACAGAACACAAAAATCAATTATTGGAGTGTTAAAAACTCCATTAACAATCCACGAAGATGTCAACATTGCAACATGTAACATTTAACAATACAGAACACAATACAGAACACAATACAATACACAAAAATCAATTATTGGAGTGTTAAAAACTCCATTAACAATCCACGAAGATGTAAACAAATCATAACATGTAACATTTAACAATACAGAACACAATACAGAACACAAAAAATCAATTATTGGAGTGTTAAGAACTCCATTAACAATCCACGAAGATGTCAACATTGCAACATGTAACACAAATCACAATACAGAACACAACATTGCAACATGTAACACAAATCACAATACAGAACACAAAAATCAATTATTGGAGTGTTAAAAACTCCATTAACAATCCACGAAGATGTCAACATTGCAACATGTAACATTTAACAATACAGAACACAATACAGAACACAATACAATACACAAAAATCAATTATTGGAGTGTTAAAAACTCCATTAACAATCCACGAAGATGTAAACAAATCATAACATTTAACAATACAGAACACAATACAGAACACAATACAGAACACAAAAATCAATTATTGGAGTGTTAAAAACTCCATTAACAATCCACGAAGATGTAAACAAATCATAACATTTAACAATACAGAACACAATACAGATCACAATACAGAACACAAAAATCAATTATTGGAGTGTTAAAAACTCCATTAACAATCCACGAAGATGTAAACAAATCATAACAATACAGAACACAATACAGAACACAATACAGAACACAAAAATCAATTATTGGAGTGTTAAAAACTCCATTAACAATCCACGAAGATGTCAACATTGCAACATGTAACATTTAACAATACAGAACACAATACAGAACACAATACAGAACACAAAAATCAATTATTGGAGTGTTAAAAACTCCATTTACAATCCACGAAGATGTAAACAAATCATAACATTTAACAATACAGAACACAATACAGAACACAAAAATCAATTATTGGAGTGTTAAAAACTCCATTAACAATCCACGAAGATGTCAACATTGCAACATGTAACATTTAACAATACAGAACACAATACAGAACACAATACAGAACACAAAATTCAATTATTAGAGTGTTAAAAACTCCATTAACAATCCACGAAGATGTAAACAAATCATAACGCCGGAGCACAGATATAAATAATAATAATAATTAAATAATAATAATAAGGATACCCAAATCTACCCAAATCTTGTTAATGATAATCATGTTTGTGTGATGGGCACTTTTGTTTTGTTTATGCTTCATCTTTACTCGTGACAATACATATATGTAATTATCCAATATAAATATAGATTACACACCACTTACTAATTTCTGTTCTGGCCACTATGGTACCTGTTGTGGATGTTACGTAACGTTATTTGGTTTAAACTTATTTATTACGACATAGTAACATATTTACAAGTTACAAGACATTGACATAGGGTTGGGCTGAAAGGCGAACCTTAGTCGAGCCCTATCCCGATAAATAATATATTTACGCATGACATTATGTCATGACGTCGTAGTAAATTGACAATACAAGATGCAAAATGCAACTTACAAGTCCAAAAAACATAATACAGAATGCAACGTATATACAAGTCCACTAACGTTGATGGAAAGAAACATAAGCAATGTTACAGGGGAAAAGAAATAGAAACTGAGGGGGGAAAAGGAAACATTCACAAATCACACCAATGGTGCTAGTGCAATGGGCACAGGCACTTCTGCGGTCGCGGTCACCTTTAGTGCTGATCTGGATGTGGAACTCGTCTGTTCGTCCGTGCCTTCGTTCGTCAGTGCGTCCGTTCGTTCGCCCGTCTGTTCGACCCTTCGTTCGTGCGCCCGTCCGTTCCTGCGTTCGTCCGTCGTTCCTTCGTTCGTACGTTCGTTCGTCGTTTCGAGAATGAGTCATAAACATATATCTTTAAGAAAGCAAAATTAAGTTGTAAATGCAATTGCAAAAAACCCATAGCCGGTATATTGCTTTTTGTATAATATCAGGTACTTCTTTACAAATGTGTGTCTTATGTCGTTGATAACTGAATTTGTCATCCGTCCACAATAATAATAGCGCCTTCAAGCGTTCCATACATAAACTGTGATTGAAACGGTCGAAAATCAATAAACACTTTGTTAAAGATGTATTTTTTTCCAGAAAATCACTTCATTGTCGTATTCAGTTAAATCGTGAACGGCGCTATGTTCAGACCGTATACTTAATTGTTGAGAAAAAAAAATGAAATGAAATACAAATAATGTATCATCATTTCAATCCTTTACGGATGCTACCAAGTATTGCGATCTCAAACGCTTCTTATTACTTTTTTAAAAAATACCGTAGTGCGCAATTGTAAAATAATTTGATAAATACTATAAGTAATGATTTTAATGACTTAACGAGTGTTGGTTTGTAATCAAATTTGTTTAATAATTCGCTCTCAATTAGAATCGCTTAAACGGTTGTGGTTGCATTGTTGATGACGTTAATTACACAGACTATACGACTTATAATATTAAATTCTGATTGAGCAATTACGACGTAAACTGATCATAATTTCAACAAAAGTGATAATCTTGATACAATTTATATTTCTATGCTTACTCGAGCATTCAGTTGTAGGTTGGTTAACAAAACATCAAATAATCAGAAAAAGACTCGTTCGTTGCTTTATTAATGTGTTTATTGTCACGCAATTGATTTCCGCCATCATTGCGGCATGCTGTTTTAGTGGGCGACAGCGTTAATTGACACAATGTAGCGCTTAAGATCGATGTACGATTAAGTCCATGAAAACTGCATTAATAAACAAGTTTTTGGTTATTTTATTATTTAATTGATTTTTTTTCGTAATTTACTTTATACAATGCGGGTTCGATACTGACATTGCGCGTTCGGTACCGATACAGCGTTAATTGACATAATGTAACGCGCTTAAGATCGAATTTCTACGAAATATTCCATGAAAAATGCATATATAAACATGTTTTGAGTTATTCTTTAATTGAAAATTTAACTGGTCAACTGATTATTTCCATAGTTTACATTTTACAGTGCGCTTTCGGTACTGACAATGCGCTTTCGGTAAATCTAGTAACCGCTATTACCGAAAGCGCGCGCTCTCAGAAAATCCGAATTTAAAGATGCAAATGTGTCTTGGTTTGTTCTTGCATTTCTTGTCGACCTATATTGCTAGCTGAAGGTTTATACAATTTATCAAGACATTTAGGGGTATGCAAATAAGTCAATGTTATTGACTCTAATTTAATATATCCAATATTAATTATCCTATTGCTCAATAAACATAACGAATAAATTACGGGAAAAAACTAAATTACAGTCTAAATTTAGAATAAATAAAGCATGTTCAATTAGTAAAAAAAATGTAATAAGTAACATAAACATAGAATGTTATTCCATCAAAACCTGTTCTCAATATTTTATTGCTCAAAACTCTACTTTACTATATAGCATCTGTCATTTTTACCTATGGCATTTTTACCTCTGGCATTTTTACCTATGGCATTTTGACCACTTTACTTCTGGCATTTTTACCTATGGCATTTTTACCTCTGGCATTTTTACCTCTGGCATTTTTACCTCTGGCATTTTTACCGCACACCATAATTACTCCCTTTGACCAGGATTTGGGAAATGACTCTTTTTCAATGATATAATTAAATAATATTGTTAAGTGGTGTATTCGTATATAATATTATCAATTGAATGAGATGTATTTATTCCCAAGAATTGTATTTTTCGTATTTCCTCCTTTGTAAATAAACTATCCAACTCTTCAAATGTCCCTGACGCCATGTTATCTGTATTGTGACGTGTTACGTATTCGTTAATATCTTCTTCTTCCTCACATCTATTTAAAGAAGATAAATTTTTTAAATGTTCAAAAAAGGCATCTATGTCAATATTATCACCTGCATTATTAAATGATTTTAATTTTAAAAAGTTTCCAAAATTCTTTTGGTTTTTTAAATCGCATTTCATTCATTTTTAGATATTGATTCCTGTTAAAATTTCGCTTAGATTGTCTGCACTGATACTTATAATCTTTTTTTGCTGTAAGCATATCATATCTAGTATGACCATCTTTATACAAGCTGTACCTGTTTTACTTCTCAATATATATATTTCGTTTTTTTTTACATACAATATCAAACCATTTATTACTTAAGTTTGAAAACTGTGAGTATTTATGCCGTTGTTTAGTATTCTTAAAGTATTTATTTCCGTTATTATTTAAAAACACTGTGAATCGGTCAACCATTTCATCCGTATCTAAGTTATTTTCTTTGCATTGATATAGGCCCTGGCATAACCGGTTAAGCTCCCACCCGATTGTAACCCGACTGGTTAAAGTTACCGCTCGGTAACATTCAAACCTTGGTAAGTTTGCGGTTATTCAGGTATAGTAACCTTCAAGGTAACTCGATTGTATAAACACGATATACCGCAAAGTAACCTAACCGCGCATAGTGGAATTTAACCACCGGTAACTTTAACCAAAACATTCCCACAATGCATTTTCTAATGACGTAATTTTCGCGCGAAGTGTCACGCTTATATACACCGACATGTATTTTTTTATCAAGTTCATTAACAAATGAATTCAAAATAAAATAAAGTGTAAAGAATTGTACATAATTATTATTGCACAGGCTAATCAGGGACGACACTTTCCGCCAAAAATTGATTTTTGCTAAGAAGGGACTTCATTTTAACAAAAAAATGTCATAAAAGCGGAAAGTGTCGTCCCTGATTAGCCTGTGCAAACTGCACAGGCTTATATGGGACGACACTTTAAGCACATGCATTATGCCCATTTTTCTCAGAACACGACACATTTGATAAACTGCTCCGGTTCATTTTAACAGCAGTAATGTGCATAGAGTACATAACGTAGCGTTTGACGAGGAAGAAAGTTTATTGAGTTCTCATTCGAATATAATGATATGATGGCACAAGGGTCTTTATTCAACTATGCTAAAATAATTATCTAAGACCCTAGATGCAAACTCGTCAATTATTGAATTAAATGGATTATTTATGGATTTTAAAGGATTATTAAAGGTGAGATACTAGTTCGAACGTGTTTTGTTTTTTGTTTGTACTTTTGTTGTTCCCTGTTCTCGGAGCGCCATTGATGCATCGGATCACACACGGCCATAACAGAATATAAGAAACACGTTCTGTGCGCCCTAAATTCGTCGTCCGAAGTCGGAAATCGTATTGCCCTGTAAATTAAGTCAAATAAAGTGTCAGTCGCTGCAATTTTGTTGTTTACTCGTCGAAATTGTGAAGGTCGTCGATGGTTAGCTTTTATGATGTCGCGCGCCGCGGCCATTTTGTGCAAGTTACCTTTTGGTAACTTGTTCTTACCCACCTAGGGAAGCAGGGTATGTTTTAACTGGGTTTTAACCGATCGGTATAACTAACCAAATTTTATACAAACGCTTACAAACAAACGACCAGGAACCAACATGTTACCGACTTTTAACCGCCGGTATGTGGTTAACCGCCGGTTTAACTGATTATACAATCGGGTGCAGCTGTAGTTATAACAACTTTCAGAGTTTATATTATGAGCAGATATTTTTGTATTCGTTTTTAAATCAAAAAACGTGTTAGTGTGTAATTTAAATGTGTTAGTGGTGCGTGATTTGAAAAATCGGTAAAATCTTGAACGCAGAAATTCCTTATTTTCGAAATAATTGTAACTTGCTAACAAATAATCAACAACGCTTTCGCCATTATGCGTGAAACACGTGAATTTACCAGCACTCGAATCGACCGTTACATATCCGTAAATCACGAGCTTTGCATATCTCCAATAATTTGTCGCCAAATGCGTTAGTTCTATTATCATTAGATACCCGAGGAATGTAAGGATCAATTTCGTCATCTGTTGATTGATTTACATGTCGATCATAGCGTACAAAATCCGATTTCTGCCCTACCCTCGCATTAAAATCACCACAAGCTAATACTATTCCTTTGTTTTGAAAATTACATATATCGTTAATCTAATTGGAAAAATGCATCAGTATTAACCAAAAGATGAATTTTCTGGTGCAATATAGGTAAAAACAATATACATATCTTCTGCATTCTGAAAAAACGTCTTATCTAACTTAATACATAGTTAATAATAGTGATTATTTTTAACTAGCTTAACGCCCTTAACAATATTATTTTTGATATACACTATAATTCCTCCACTGCTACGTTTCGCACGTCGATTTTGGTATTTTCTGTACGAGTGAAATAATAACCTTGTAAGTCAATGTCACTGTTTTTATTAGTCCATGTTGAAACTAAGTGAACTTAGGAATATAATATCAAACTGGTTTAAATATTTACTGAAGTCTCTATTGGCCCTTTTTTGCTGTGTTAGTCCTTCGATGTTGCATGCGATGCATCGCTCCCGTTCTAGCGATTCCTTGGTTGCGATGGCTCCTGGTAAAGTGTTCTGTTTATGTACAGTTTGTCACCAACGATGTAAGCCTCTTTTTGTTGTTTCCGTGCCTCGAACAAAATGGGTATGAGACGCTTCCGGGTTTCCATCATTTCCGGTGGATATTGCTGACTGACACCATATGGTCGTTCAAGCTTTTTATGATTTAGTCTTACACGATCCCTATCTGGAAAATAGGCGAATTTTGCTACTATAGGTCGTGTCTTGTGTTGACTGTATTGACTATTCTATGCGCTCTGTGTATTTTGATTGACTCTTTTGCACTCTCTATCCCCATTTTGGTTTCTATGAGATGTAAAACTTTATCAACACAGTCCGAATCTTTTTCTCTATTGTCGCTGTCTCGAACCTCAGGAATCCCAAAGAAAAGCAAATTGCCCCTCATGCTTCGACTTCTTATATCAGTAATGTCATGCCTTACTTTTGTGTTCAACGTTTTCTGTTGTTCTTCTATTTGTCCTATATTTGCGTTTAAGGCATCACATTCAGGGTGCTTTTTCTTAATTTCTTCAATGTTCGTGGAAATATACTCAATGTCCTTAAATTTGACCTCAATGTCATTGACCCGTTTATCTATCTGGTCAAGACGCACTCCGTTATTGCGTTCACAGATGACTGAATCCCATCAAGTTGTGTCAATTTATTATCTATTATATCTAATCGCTGGATTAGAACTGAGAATTGATCAATTGTCACAAAACCTTAAGACGTTAACGGTACATGGGAATGTGTAGAGAACTGTGTAAAGGAAGGCGACGCCGATTAATTCATCATTGGAATACAAGTATACCCTGGTGATACAAAACTATTAAAACTCTGATTTTGATTTTGGATCGGGCCAGGAGTATAGCAATGTCAATTGTCCAACAGCGCAATCGACATGTTGCAGGCTACCTTCCCCACTTGCTGAAGCGGATAAATGATTTCATCGTTTGCTTGTACTTATTGTAGTCAAATGATCACATGTACAATTTTAAATCAAACTCATTAAATTAAATTAAACTCATAACTGAGATATTTTAGTTTGAAAGGTCACCAAGTACAGTACAGCGCTCTATACAATTCCAATTTAATTTTAATTTCATCATTCTAGGCGGGTTGTTACACCAGGAAAACAACGATACGGCTTGTATTCGCAATGTTACAAGCAGGTCGTCATTGAGACGTGTAAGTTAATGCGTTTTACAATCCAAATTATTTTTTTACGATGTACGAGTAAATGTACGAGATTTTACTTTTGCAATATATATTTTTTTAATTTGTTATGTTTGATATTTTATTGTTGTTCAATTTCAAATAACTTAAATTGGATTATTAGACTTGTGTTGAATGAGTCCAAATAACAACAAAATCTGTTCAAAAATAAAGGTGCTATTTGAATACGTGTTGCGTAAGAAAGTCTTCAATTGTATGCATCTTATCCCTACTTCATAGCTCACCAATACTCACTTAGTGTAAATTGATATTAAAAATATTGTTTATTGTAGCGAAGAAAAATACCCATCGGGAATATGTCATATTTTGCTAAACAACATCCCTTAAACAAAACATAGTTGTATTAACTATTGATAGATCTTTAAATTAACATCATTTTTTATAGGCTTATATTATGGTATCCCTTCTTTAATATGGTGGTGATGTCCAAGCATGCTTCTTGTTGAAACACAGCTAAATGCTTATGTGGAATTTAAATTTGAACTTTCCTGAAAATGATTTCTTTGGATTTTAACATGTGAAAGTACCGTGCGATTACTAATCGAACTAATGGTTTAAATAATGTAATACGTAAGAGAGTTACGTAGAACGCCAGGATAGATTTCTATCTAAAGGCACCACAGGGGGCTGACGAGATCAAAGCGTAGTCCGTTTCTCTACGACGTCGGGTATATGTTTTTCTACGAAGCACAGATTGGTGGAAAATTGGGTTTTAAACAGGTAAATTTTTGCTTTTCTGATAACAAAACTCACAATTAAAGCACAATGACATTTCATAGGTCTCTTACATCAAATTATGTTCCAACATATGTCTGGTTTATGCGGTTAACCATGAAATATACCGCTGATTTGTCAAACCGAAGTCAATTTCAATTAAACAAATGCAATTGATTAAGGTTTCCAACTGTGTTTAATTGACACAATGTTACAATTTCCATATTGATCTTTGTATCGTTAAGCAACTGGTGAGTTTAGAAATGTTTGGGTGACCCAGTTATCCGAAATAAAGGCTGCATAGTATTATTAGGCATGATCATGTGTCTGACAGTATACGTATATGCCTTGCTACGACAACACTTTAGCGTGTATGCGTTTCTCCCAGAAGACGTATTGGTTATCTCTCAAAGGCGAAAGTCAGAAGGTTGTGTTGGAATTAATACGTTCGCGTCAGAAGAGAAAGTCGCAAATTTAATACTTTGTTGAAGCGACGTTATTATGCACCATACTGTACTAAGTAGAAGTACTTGATCTGGTTTTTTTTGTACTTTGCAGTGTATGTTATGATTTCCCTTAGCGTGTGAAGGAGGTGGAACTATATCATGGTATTTAATTCTTATGACCCTGCAGACGTATCTAATGCGTCTTGTAGCAGACGTACTTTGAAAAAACATGTGACAAACGTAGACATTCGTAATCTTGAACAATGTGTCTATTTGTCACACTATTTTCAAGCGATAATGATGTCTAAAAGAACATATCTATATTTCAAGCTGGAACATGATAAACATGTTACAGGCATGATCGAGTAAACCTGATTAAGATAAATATACGTAAAAGTGTTGGGTTTTTTAAATACAGAGTCATGGAGTGGCTGGATGTTTTATTTGAGGAGGAGGTATATTAACAACGGCACAGCATTATGCGAACAGCACAGTAGACATGGTAAAGCACATTATTAATATATAATGAAATTCACGACTTGGCCAAAGGAAACATTCAAAATCGAAATTCCATCTATAAGACGACAGTTGAACTTAGCAGACGTTGTGAAATGTCTAAGAATATACGAGAGTCTTGACCCTTCCCTTCAAAGTACACTCGAAAGCCTAATGTCGTCGGTCTCAATAAAAATGACGTATCTTCAGCTTGTGACAATCCCGTAGACGTTCTTTTGGATAGAGACCGACGATAGGTTTTTATCATACGATACTCTTTATCAAATAACAGTCGATTCTTATAATCTTCCACTCGCCTATCTCGAAACTCTGTTTATGTCAAAGTAAATCCCATGTCCCAACTTCGATCCTTCTTTATCTTATACGGATTTTGATTTTTACATTGTATATATCAAAGCGATTGTCTTGAAAATCGGTTTTCGCCAACAATTTAGAGATGATTTGCATGTTCGAATATATGATTTTACCGGTAACGGTCGTATGGTGTGGATAGTATGACCCAAGTGGCACAAATCCGCAATTACCTAATCAATGTATTGTTGTAAAGGTGTGGCAGTGGGTTTCTGTCACAGGTTATTGTTAACTGCGTACATTACGGTCTGAAATTTTACCTCGTGTTACATTGCGGTTACATTCAGGTTTCCTTTATCTGTTTTCATCTGCGGTTTTCCTCGAATGTTTATCTCCAACTGCGGATATCTCCAACTATTTTTTAATGTCCGTACAACTTCGAGATAATGAGAGTCGACTGTAAATCAAATCATATTTCATGCGTGCAATTACATAAGCATCATACTTGTAAAATTTAAGATTCGAGAAGATGTCATTTGCAAATCTTGACCAAATAGTCTCCACATTCATAGGATTTGCAGGATACGACTTAAAAAGTGGAGTTAAATCATTGTGTGAAAAATTTCTTGTTTTGTTACAATGTTTCCCTACTCCTTTCATTAAATGGTCCTTTAAATTTATAATTAACACTTCGCCCCTGTTATAATTTCAACAGACTGTTTTAATCAGTTCAATTATATTGCAGATAGCAATTTGAATGTGAAGTGCGATAATACGATGACGACAGTGCGACAAAAAGATGGCAACAGTGCGATCGTACGATGGCGACAATGCGATTGTGCGATTAAACGATGACGACAGTGCGACAATACAATGGCGACAGTGCGATAGTACGATGGCGACAATCCGGCAATGCGATAGTTCGATGGCGACAATGCGATAATACGATGACGACAGTACGATAATGCGATAGGACGATGGCGATAATTCGATAATACGATGACGACAGTGCGATAGTACGATGACGACAATGCGACAGTGCGATACTACGATGACGATGGTGCGACACTACGATGGCGACAGTGCGATAGTACGATGACGACAATGCGATAGTGCGATAATACGATGACGACAGTGCGACAATACGATGGCGACAATCCGACAATGCGATAGTGCGATAGTACGATGGCGACAATGTGATAATACGATGACGACAGTACGATAACGCGATAGCACTGGGAAATGGCAGTCTGCAGTAACTGCAAACTGCATGTGCTATGTCCTGAAATGGATACAGAAACTTCGTTGAGTAACCTATACATTATATTTGTACTTCGTTGCACAACCAATACATACTCTGTGCAAAACCTATACATAAAACGACTTGTAATTTCCTTCGAAACAAAGCATTTGAATAATTAAAATAAATGTTCGTTACCTTTTTGTACTTTAAAATGTTTAATGTACAGTGTATCAAAGTAACATGTAGTTTCATTCAAGTTAAGTTACTGTAATTGGCTATTTTAACAGAATAACCACCTTATGCATTACTTCAAATTAAAATATTTCGATTTGAGCTCAAAATCAATGTAAAGGTTGCAACTACGCGCATTTGTAATTAGTTTGTTATTGAAAATAGCTACCTACCATTACTGTATGTTCCGTTCTCTAATCTATAAATACCAGAACAGATGAAACTCGTCTGATTTAGTAGTGTATTGACACAATTTTTCCATTTTCAGTAAAGTGCAACCGCGCGTTTGAACGGTAAGAAAAATGTCGGATCAGTGTGGGGTCTTCATATTACAAACGCGCGGTTGCACTTTTGAACAAAAGCGGTTGAACAAATACTTTTTTGTTTAAAAAAATCATGATACTTATAGAAAACTCTTACGAATGCGCGGGCTCTCCACTTTATCCCATTAAAAATGGTGAAATATTTAAAAAGAGATCCTTAAAAATGTAAACTGGGTCGCGCATTATTCTCCAAACACAGATCCGAAAAAGTCACGTGGTATAGGCACCGTGATGAAGCATCTAGTAGAAAAGCGCGACTCATCCATTTTTCAAGTCATTTTACAAGTTTAAAGATGTTCGTGGTGATAGCATTATACAGTTACGATTGAATAACTTGTAAGACATCCCAGGAAACCCGATACCTTGCGGGTCGTGTAATACCATAGGGGACAGTGCTGTGCATTTTGGCATGAACTTACATTGGGTAAGTAAATTGGAAAAATTAAAATTTTCAAAGTCCAATTTGAAACAACTGTGTATTAACATTGATAACAAAGGTAGTGGCCTACATGTAGAAAAAATCCTGACAAATTTTCTTAAAAAATGAGCGAAATGTGGCTCCCTGAAGTAGAAGATCGGGCAAAACGGGCCATGTTCAGGCCTTTAGGGGAGAAAAAACTGCTTTAATTTGCAAGCCACTACAATAATTACAGGATTTATACAAATTTTCACACGTCTGTCCTAACTTCTAAGCAGGGTTTCTCCAGAAACCTATTTATTGTGGAGAAATTTGCGTTTTTAATGACCATGTTGGGAAAACATTGATACCATCTGGGGAAGACCAGGAAACCATATGTGGGCAGTGACTTTATAATTCTTTTTCGTGACAAAAAAACTAATTTTCAGCCATTTTAATTCAATTTCTTTGCTTTGTAGAGGCCTATAGGAAGTGTATGTGGGCACATATGCATACAAATGTACTTTTAATGCTTTTAATACATTAAATGATGATATTTGGCTTTCATCCAATATCATTTCAGAAACTTGAATCCTTTTTCTTATATATAATGTGGTTATTCAATGTCCACTTTAGATGCATTGAATCACAATGCTAGTGTTGCCCCCCCCCCCCCCCCACATTATTAAACCGCCACGGTTTGTCCCGACCGTCCCTGTCCCAGTATGTTATGTCCTTCACGAATTTTTGTTCGTTTGTCCGCTCGATTTATTTTCATGAAATAAGTTTTGAACAAATGAACATACAACATTCAAACTTCACATGTTGATGCAACCTTATAAGCTATATACATATCATTTAATTTTACAATTTCATATCATAAAACTTATCAAAAAAAACAAAACATTTATGAATCATAAATATTACAGAGTTAGTTACATGACTATGATTAAAACTTTGTGGTTACCATGGTAACCATTTTAGAATTAATAAATTCATGCAGTTATCTTAAGCCGTTATTTTGAAATGAAATATAAATTATTAAAAATGCATACTGTAATGAAGTGAGTATATTTAAAATAGTTAAAATTTCTTCAACATTCAAACATATTATATCATCAGTTACTCTAAAATCTATCATTGTCATTGCACAAAATCAAAGACTTCTTGTGATTGTAAATTTGTTACAGCAACTATCTGTAATATGAGCTTTTATTAGTCCCATTTTGGTTGGCAACTTGCATTATTACATCTGCAAGTGGGATAGACAGGAATAGTTGCTTTTGCACAGTGTTCCATTTCATCCTCTTAATATTTCACATGCATTTAGCAAACATGCTTAGTGTTTTCTGGTGGTGTGGTATTAATAACTTATCAAACTTCTTCTCAAGATCTATCTATCTATCTATCTATCTATCTATCTATCTATCTATCTATCTATCTATCTATCTATCTATCTATCTATCTATCTATCTATCTATCTATCTATCTATCTATCTAATCTATCTATCTATCTTGCGGTTATTATTGACAATATGGTGGACGAACCAGTAATCGAACACATAGTGAATTACGTTAAAATTGAAACACTTAAAATAACAAAAACATTATGTTTTAACAAATGACTTAAAGTTTAATTCTTTTATAACTTATCTGTAAAGTTTTTCAGCAAATATCCTTCAAGAATTCATAACCATGATTAAACTTGCCTGTGAACAAGGTAATTGTTATTCTTTTAATCAACTGTACTTTGTGTGGTTAAATGTATAAAATCGGTATCAATATCATGTGTTGAAGTCTTGTTTGCGGCTATAAACAAGCAATGACCAAATTCGTTAAAAGGGGAGTAGAAGTCAGCCCATTGAAATTAAAAGGTCAAAATCAACTATTTGTTTGATAGACAATTCTTTCTAAGGCCAGTCTGTGCCGATTTTTATGTTACTTAAATACGCTTAACAGTAAAATCACATAAAACTTAAGGCAATGTAAACAAAAATTAAGCGCAAGTTTAGAAACTTCATTTCAAATGAGTTTGTCTCATTATGACACTTGCCGAATTAGCACCAAAAGTCTCAGAACACGCCACATAAATAGTATACATACAAACCCCATATACACTTTTTAAGACATCATTTGTATGTACCTAACCAATTAATGTATGCGACAAAGCAGTCAAGTCTTTCTTTATATTTTCCAAAATAGTGTTGGTAAAAAGAAATAAAACTCGAGAATGTTGAAAAGGCACTATTGATAATATATAAGGCATTAAAATTACAATTGCCCACAAACACTTACTGTAGGCCTCTACAATGCAAAGAAATTGCAACATAATGGCTGAAAAAGAATTATAAAGTCACTGCCCACATATGGTTTCCTGGTCTTCCCCAGATGGTATCAATGTTTTCCCAACATGGTCATTAAAAACGCAAATTTCTCCACAATAAATAGTTTTCTGGAGAAACCCTGCTGAGAGGTTATGGCAGACATGTGAAAGTGTGTATAAATTCTTTAATTATTGTAGTGGCTTGCAAATTAAAGCAGTTTTTTCTCCCCTAAATGCCTGAACATGGCCCGTATTGCCCGATCTTCTACTTCAGGGAGCCACATTTCGCTCATTTTTTAAGAACATTTGTCAGGATTTTTTTTACATGTAGGCCACTACCTTTGTTATCAATGTTAATACACAGTTGCTTCAAATTGGACTTTTAAAAATTTAATTTTTCTAATTTACTTAACCTATGTAAGTTCATGCCAAAATGCACAGCACTGTCCCGTATGGTATTACACGACCCGCAAGGTATCGGGTTTCCTGGGGTGTAAGATTAACTGGAGAAGTTTTGATTTTTTTGCAGACATAAACTTGATAAAATATGTACATTAAAACATTATGTATCATGTATGCACTTTATATGCCATTATTATGGATATTTTACAAAATATGATGTGGACGTTGAGACCGTTAGGTAATTGTATATGTTGAGATCGTCTGGTTCACACCTTTTGCAACACTATAGACTAGGTATTGTTTCATGTGTTGATAATAGTACCAATATCGTTTATAAAGCGTTATAAGTAGTAAAGGAAGTGTTCCTTATGCCATTTTGGTAAACACATTTATTTCTGATTATATTCGAGAACATAATAATCTCACATAATAAACTTAAAAAACATAAAAATAAAACAAAATAAATATATTTTCTACAGTTTCGCACTGTCATAAAAACAGAAGACATTATAATATTTTAAGCAACGAATGCTTGTTCTATCGTCACTCGACAAGGTTATACTGAATCATTATAAGCATATTGAAAAAAACGTCATGACACTGAACAGTGTGTGCTGAACAGCATACATATTTCGTGCACCCCGTCTTGTGATGACCTGGGCTAAACGAGCCCATCATCATCGGGTGCTGGTCTTGGTATCCCGATGCTATATATTAACGCTCTCGTTCCCTCTTGGCCTTTATTTTTTTTCTCCATCCCTCTTCAACTTTTCTATATACACTTCTCTCTCACTTTTTCTACCTAAGTCTCTGTCTCTTTGTCCCTTTCACAATCAACGCGTACTTCCTCTCTGTCATTAATACTCGCTCTCTTCTCACTCACTCTTTCTCTAATAGACACATTTTCTCACCCACTTTCTCTATATAGTCTAAATCTATTCCGCCTCGTACGGTATCACTCTGTTTCTTTATCGCTCTTCTGTCCTCCCACTTTATCATTTCTTTCCTTCTCTCTATTACTGTCCTATTCACTTCTCAATTTTTCTCCCTTTCAATTTTACCTCGATCTCCTTCTCTCACATTTTGTTTGCTTGTTTTTTCTCATACTCGCTATCTCAAACACCCATCATCACGTTCACTCACTCCTATCTCTCTAATTCTGTCATAAACATCCTTTTTCGCCACACTAGTTGTCTCGTTACTTCTTTTTTTCTCAATCTATTTCTCACATTCTCACACCTCTGTCTCAATTCCTCATCTTTGTCTGTCTCCCACTATCTATCACTCTCTTGATAGATGTAAACGAAAAATGTGGTTATAGAATCATCACGGTAAAAAAACGAATAATCCAATATAAAAGTGAACTGCTAGTAAAATATATATCCACTATACAAGCCAACATAAACATAAAAACTGGTTTAATCTTTACTATTGTACCTTTTACGTTCACCACTTTAAACCACTATTTTGTTATTGCGGAATCGGTAATCCATAATTTCTGCGATGACACACGTATTTTTAGTAAGATGCGTTTCAATAAACAAAGCTTATAAAAATCAGAATGGTACATGTTGTATTTTATTTCCATGACAAAGCAAAATATCATACACGAGCTTATCACAGACAGATGGATGATTTGTTTAAAAGCAATTTTTACCATGCAAATGTGTAAACAGTTGGAAAATGATATTAAGCTGTGAAACACGAGACATCATTAACTATTGGTAGGTTGCGAGTTGACTTAGATTGAAGGGTAAATATATAGCACAAACTGGGTGTTAAGATCAAGCAAAGATTGGAGTGTGTAGATCAAACAATGATTGGATAACGTAGATCAAATAAAGATTGGAGGATGTAGATCAAGCAAACATAGGAGGATGTAGATCAAGCAAAGATTGAAGGACGTTAATCAAGCAAAGATCGGAGGATGCAGATCAAACAAAGATTGGAGGACGTATATAAAGAACAGATTGTAGGATGTAGATCAAGCACAGATTGGAGGATGCAGATCAATCAAATAAAGAAGGGTGTAGATCAAGCAAAGATTGGAGGATGTAGATCAAGCCAAGATTTGAGGACGTAGAATAAGCAAAGATTGGGGGATGTATAACAACAAAAATTGGATCAAGAAAATATTGGAGGATGTTAATCAAGCAAAGATTAGAGGATGTAGATCAAGCAAAGATTGGAGGACGTAGATTAAGCAAAGATTGGAGGATGTAGATCAAGCAAAGATTCGTGTTGCCCCGAGATTTTACTTTTATACAATAAACCAACTCCCAGAGCACTTGTCCATGCTATGATATATGTAGTACACGTGGTTAAAGTTCATGCCAGCTAAATTTGAAATTAGATTCTTTGAATATATTAATAGGACTTGCTTATGAGCGCATAAATATCTCAAACTTTTTTTACAGAATCAATACAGCTAGTTAATTACCACAACAGCTAATGGTTAATATGCAAACCCGTTTAAACTTATTTGTCTTGTCTATTTAATTTTTATTATTTGTTTTAATAGTTGATTTTTTTTTCAGTCGATGCATCAATTGTATTTTATATAACAATAATCTGTAAGATGATTAAAAAAAGTTACAGTTTTATCAAAATATAATGGCTTTAATATCCTTGTAACTTATTTACATCATAAATAAAGAATCTACCAGGAGTTGTAATTCTATACAATAGTTTATTTAATGAGTTCACGAACTTTCTGGTAAGCGAGCCTCTAGCAGGCTTTATAACATTTTCTGGTTCAATAAATCATAAATTAAATGGAAAGTATCAAATGTTTTATAACATGCTTCTTAATAAGTTAAGGCAATTCAAATGTGCATTAATTGGAAAGTTGGTTACATTGCACGACATTACTTGACGTTTCAACATTATTTTTGAATAAAAACGTAACTTGATTGGTCACACACACACAAATAGCCAATGAACACTATCAAAATGCTTTATTGCGCATGTTTAGGGTAAAAATATTCCTAAAGAATATATTTCATACAAAACCAGTTGAGGAATGTGATAAAAAATGGTGTCCACCATAACAGAGGTAGTCCTGTGTTGAAGGCAGCATGTTGCTTTAAGAATAAATATGTCTAGGTCGCCAAGTGTGCTGTAGGACTGGCCTATAGGTCTAGGTCGCCAAGTGTGCTGTAGGACTGGGCTATAGGTCTAGGTCGCCAAGTGTGCTGTAGGACTGGCCTATAGGTCTAGGTCGCCAAGTGTGCTGTGGGACTGGGCTATCACTGTTGGAAGCTCTTCTTGACGCTGACCCGTGGAAACATCTGGGCCCAACTGTACAACAAGACGTCACTGATGCCTGAGCAGAACGACACGTCGAAGAACACCAACATTGAACAGGACAGCAATAACCTGCCAACCAGAATAACACGCAGCCTACGGTTGCAAAGCAAAATCGGTGCCTTTGCTGTGGTATTAGCAAACAGTTTTAATGATTATTGCAATTTGAAGTTGATAAATACCAAATATACAAACAGAATAATCACAAGTAAGGTGACTTATTGCTTGTTAGGCATATCAAATACAAGCAAGAAGAAATAATAAAATGAAAATATGCACAATTAGACTCCCTCGGGCTATATTGACACACAATCCTGTTTGCGGTGAGGAACAGCTTTCTCAGTTTATAGCACCGCGCTACGAGGGTCTGGATGGAGCCGCTTTGATACTTGATCCCAGGACTGAAATATCAGGACACATGATAATAAACCGCTCATTGATGTAACATGGGACAGAAACATGAGAACACTTGGTAATATACGCTCAATTATGTAACATGGGGCAGAAACATGAGAACACTTGGTAATATACGCTCAATTATGTAACATGGGGCAGAAACATGAGAACACTTGGTAATATACGCTCAATTATGTAACATGGGGCAGAAACATGAGAACACTTGGTAAGTAATATACGCTCAATTATGTAACATGGGGCAGAAACATGAGGACTCTTGGTAAGTTCAATTTTGCAATTTTCTTATTATGAATCGAAAACAGCAAAGCAAGAATGTTTTCGAACTGTTCTTAGCGTTGTACTCATCGATTGAAACACATGTCCAGATATGCAAATAAAATAAAGTTAAAAATTGCAAATTTTACAATTTGAACTTTGCTCGTATTTGATGGTAAACCCCCCTTTTTTGAAATCTACAAAAACAGTTCCTATCATATAACCATCGTCCATACAATTTAACCATGAATCAACGAGTCTGATTAAAGCAGTTTGACATGAGTGGTTTTGTCTAAAACCCGATTGGTGTTCATTTAGTATACAGGTTTCTTTTAAATATTTATTTAATTGAATGGCTACGTGTCTTTCAATTATTTTAGAAATTGTAGGTAATAAAGAGATAGGTCTAAAATTATTTGGATCATGTTTATCTCCTCCTTTATGGAGAGGTACAACACTTGCTAATTTAAGTAAGTCTGGAAAGATTCCAGTTGAAATTGAAGTATTTATTTATGTCGTAAGAGGTTGTACGATATTATCTTTGCAAAGTTTAAGGATATCAGGTCCTATTCTGTCTGAGCCACTACTTTTATTAGGATTAAGTTTATCAATTAATGTACGAACTTCCATAGGCGATATATATTCTAATTTGAACTCTCGATTACCCAATTTATCATCTAAGAAATTTTTTTAATATTCAAAATTTTCAGGTTTGAAAACTGTTTTCTTAATTATATGAGATATGTTAACAAAATGTTTGTTAAGTTCATTAGCCACAAGCTGTCTTCCACTAACATTAACATTGTTTATGTTTAATGTATAAGGTAAAATTGCTCTTTGATTTTCATTATCATTTGATATGCTTTTGATAGATCGCCACAATTGTCTAATATCTTTCTTCTCTTCAACAGCATTATTGAAAAACGCTCTCTTATTTTTCTTATTTATGGAATTGCATTTGTTTCTCCATATTTTATACTGATCAAAATTGTTGCACGCCTTAAATGTATCCCTTTTTAATCTAGCCTGTTTTATTTCATCAGAATACCATCCAGGCTGATGTATGCGCTTAACCCGCTTACTTTTAATTGGCGCATGGTGGGATAATACTGTATTTAATATATTGTATAAAGTCGTTAGGGCCAAATTCGGATCATTGGTTGTTTCTATGATATTCATATCATATTGACCTAGATCTTGTAGAAACAGTGTTTTATCAAAATGTTTAAACGATCTATAAGTTATTTGTCCATGTTAGGCAGATATAGACGTACTTTTAAGTTTACAAAGGAGTGTACACGTGATTGGATAATGGTCACTCAGGCCTATTACGGGAACGTTAACTTCTGATACGCAAGATACTGATGTTGTGTATACATGATCAATTATTTTTGATGACGTTTTTGTTACTCTGGTTGGATATTGAACCAGTTGTGTGAGTCCGAAATCAAGTACAGTTTTTGCCCATTTTGTATTATTAAATTTATTAGGTGAAGAAAATTCAATGTTAAAATCACCAATAGCTGACCATTTCATATTAGAAGATTCTGCAAATTCCATTTGTTTTTCAAATGAATCTATCCAACTCTGGGGACTGTTTGGGGCACGGTAGATAAAGCATAGAAGATGTGATTTATTATTTTCGATAGCTACCTGTAGCCAAATAGTCTCAATGTCCAAGGATTCTAGATCAAAGCGACGGACATAGCTTATGTTCTTTTTGAGATATATAATGAGTCCTCCACCAGCCTTTTTTGACCTGTCTTTACGTTCAAAAACGAAGTCGTTAATTAATAGATCTGTATCATTAATTGAACCTGTTAAAAACGTTTCACTCAAACCAAATATATCAATTGACCCTGGCTCTGCCATAATAAGTTTGAGTTCATCTAATTTTGGAAGAATGTGTTGAATATTCAAACTTGCTACATGAATACCTTGTTTGCTGAAAGTAAAAACTTTTTTATGAATCAACAATTTATCTTTGAAATTATTATTCGTTTTGTGAGGAGGCAATTTCGATAAATCTACGTTTTTGCTATCATTAAGATGCTGGTATGAATCATAATTGCAATTACAATACAACGTACATGTATTTTTAAAAACAAAAATAGTGTCAGGTTGAATATTATAGTCACAAATTATTTTGTTGCATTCAGTATATATATTGTTAAGTTTAAGAAATGGGTTTTCATGAGTAAATAAGTCAGAGTTGATTTGTCCGTCAGTGTTTTCCTACCATAATCTGTGATTTCGGCAATCTTCTGTCGAGTGGTTTGCTAAACCGCAACGTCTGCACGGTGACCATCGTCCACGTAGCTGAAAGTTTCTATTACCAAACTGGCGACCATTGTTCTGGAAGCGGTCTCTAATGCCATATGTCGCTCCTGTCCATGGTGGCCGAGAGTAACGTGCAGCGGTGACTCTGTGTGTTAATTCTCTCGCGGACGTATGTTTGGACTTCACAATTGGAGTTACCGTGTTGATTGTCGAAACCAGTCTACTCGAGCCTTTTGGACACAGGTGTATACCGTCTTTGAAGTAAAACGGACGAATTGTGGTTTTATCAGCGTAAATGAACGAATGGTAGCAGTCAATGAGAACAGCACCCGTTTCCATGCACACTTTCTGTATATCTTCATTTACCGGCCCGATGTCCGTGTCCGTTCGCGGACAGAGAGTGCATAAATATACAGTGCACTGGTGACGTAGAGCCTCATATGTTGAGCGAAGCGTTTCATACACACTGCGTGATGTTCCGGAAGCTGCATCATTACCTCCGACATAAATTACTATTTTTGTGTATTTTGATATATATATTTTGATATATCGTCAGTCAAAAGACGAGTGTAAATGTCTCTCGATTTCTTACCGGGAAGTGTACGTACGTCCACATGGCTCTGAAGGCCACGCTTACTTATACCTTTAAGAATGGAGTCTCCGATTAATAACGTTCTATTTTGTTCAAGTCTGGGTTTATGTACGAAGTCATTAGTACGTGCGTTTCCGCTTCCGGTCAGTTCCGACGTGTTTTGCGAAGTTTGCAAAGCGGGCGACGTTATTTCTACATCAATTGATTGCGTCGCGGGAAACGTTGTTCTTCGTTTAGTCAAATTTGAGTTCAATGCTAGGGGTTCCACATTTTTCAAACTGAAGCCTCTACATGAACCTAAAATGTCTTATCAAATTTCGATATTATAGGTTTACTAGAGACGTGAGGGGATAGCAACGGGCATTTAAATGATTTATTAGAAGAATATTGTTGCTTTGATAATGTCAGAGTTATTCAAAGTAGAGCTTTACGAAACAGTGGAGGCATTTTAGTTTTTGTAAAAAGTCACTTGACAAAAGATGGCTTGGTTACACGAATCTGTTCAGATTGTGTTGTTTGTGTTGTACTTCATTTAAAAGTGAGCTGTTTCAATTGTTCATCTGACATTATATTGTATATTGCGTATGTATCACCAGAAGGGTCATCGATATATGAACACAGAGATGATATAATCGGAATAACCTATATAGACGAAAAGCTCTTATTGTTAAAAAAATATATTTCCCGATTGTCTCGTATATCTGGCAGGTGATTTAAAAGCTAAAACTAAAACTATGCTTGATTACATTCCTGCAGATAGCGTTGACTTTATTTTTTAATTCAGAGGTTGACTACGATGTGGATTGTTTTGAGCTGCCTAGAAATAATAATAATACAATTTATAATTTGTTCGGGCATACTGTACTAGACCTATGCTGCGTACATGGAATTCATATACTTAATGGGCGTGTTACGGGTGACCCAGATGGTGAGTTTACATGCGTTACACAAAATGGGGCTAGTTTAGTTGATTATGACATTATTTCAACTGAATTATTTCAATTTGTAACGTTGTTTAATATTCTATCCATCGACGAATCTGACAATTTCCCTATTTGCGCTACTATGATTTTTCATAGAAAAATAGTAACCCGAATCCACCTTCTTCTCATTGCATTGATAATAACATCACTGAATGTAAAAGTAAACTTGATAAATTTAAATAAAATGATGCGCTTAGGGATACATTTGTTGAGACTTTTGTTATTATGTATCACAAGTATAAGGATGAAATTTTACATCAAATTACTGTAGATGCAGGCTCTTCAAACAATAGTATCACTTTATAAAACTGCTGCAGGAAACTTGAAAGTCCTTAATAAAACCAATAGACGTAACGTTTATGAACGGCAAGATAAACCATGGTGCGATAATGAATAATATTTTGAAATATCGTAAGTATATCGCTTTGAGAAAATTTCGTTTCACGAACTCAAGGGAAGATTAACATATCTACAAAAGTAATGTGTAAAACCAAGGAGGATAATTTGCAACTGACTATGAGAAATAGGCTATGCCAGGCATGTAGTAATCCAAATTTATTTTGGCAAACAATTAAAAGTGCAATATCTTCACATTCTAGTTATCAGCAACAAATGAAACAAAATGATTGCCTTAATTATTTTAATCAATTATTATATCGAGAAAACATGCTATTTATTAGAACTTCTGAAGAAGCTGCTCTACCTGAATATGATTTAGGTCTAAATAACCCTATAACACACGAAGAAATAATGATAAGTATCAAAAAATTAAAAATATAAAGGGCGCAGGGTTTAATGGTATAGGTGCTGAGTTTTATAAAAACACCGCTAATGTTATATGTCCAGTATTTTGTTCACTTTTTAATCACATTCTAAATACAGGAGTATTTCCAGACATGAGGGGCGAACGTATTATTGTTCCCTTCCACAAAAACGGTTCTAAAATGGAACCGACAAATTATATATAGGTATTTCATTGATAAATGTTATGTATAAAATATTTGGAAATATTGTTAATTCACGACTGTGTACTTGGTCCGAAGAATTTGGTAAATTAGACGAGTCGCAATCAGGTTTTCTTTAAGGTTATTCTACAATGGATAACATATTCGTCTTACAAAGCATGGTTCAAAAATATATAACTAAACCAGGAGGACGGTTTTATGTCTTAAACGTTGATTTTCAAAAGGCCTATGATGGGATATTGCGCTATAAACCATGTGATATAATGCAGAAAATGGGTTTAAAAGGAAAACTATATAGGGCCCTTGTCTCTATGTACTCAAATTTGCGGAGTCGCGTGCGTGTCATTAATAACAATGTCACTACTGATTTTAAGTGTAACATTGGTACAAGGCAAGGGGACGTAACTAGTACGATAATTTTTAATTTATTCATAAATGAGATATCCCTTAACCTACGTGACCGAAGTCATCAAGGAATTGTAATTACTAAAGATATTCAAAAATACAGTGTATATTATTTGCGGATGATGTAGCAAGTTGCTCTGAAACCGCAATGGAACTACAGCGTCAATTGAATAGTATTTTTGATATTTGCCAAATAAGTGGCATGACTGTAAATGAAAATAAAACCGAAATAATTGTATTTAGAAATGGTGGCCTATTGTGGTCATATGAAAATTGCTTCTATAATGGAAATCTTGTAAATATTACATCGTTGTACAAATACATGGGATTATTGTTTACTCCTAAATTAAGTTGGTCCAAGGCTAAAGCTATGTTGGCAATGCAAGCAAAAATCTATTAATGCGATAAAAAGCTACACATGATATTTTGGAAAATTTGACCTTCAAGAATTTTTCAATCTTTTTGACTCATTGGTAAAGCCAATCCTTACATACGGGGCGGAAATTTGGGGCCATACCTTTTCTGAAAGCATGGAACAAATCCAGACTCAATTTTGCAAAGATTTTCTTGGTCTAATTAGATATGTCAACCAACAATTGTATGGCTCTAGCTAGGGGAGGTTGGTAGATTAGAATTATGTGTAGACTATCATTTTAAGTGTATTAAATACTGGTGCAAACTAATTCACAGGCCATTGCATAGATACCCCAAAAATTGTTATAATATGTTGAAACGCCAGGATAATATCAGAAGGACCAATTGGTCTACTTTTGTTAAAAATCTGTTATTTAACTATGGTTTTGGTTATATCTGGGTTTATCAGGATGTTTGTAATGTTGATGTATTTTTACAACTTTTTAAAGATCGCCTTATTTGTTGTAACAGGCAAAATGGTCAGGAAGTTTATTCGACTCGTCAAGATGTGAAACATATAAAATGTATAAATCATTGCTTGAACCAGAAAAATATACTTCGCTTAAAATACCATTTTACTATATAAAAGCACTTGCAAAGTTTAGATGTTCCAAACAGAAGTTTCTTATTGAAACTGGACGACATGTTGGTATAGCACACGATCTTAGATATTGTTCACATTGTCTAAATGTAGAAAACATTTTTGTTATTGAAAACGAATTTCATGTATTTTTTCATTGTTCTAAATTTCACGAAGAACGTAACATGTACCTTTTTTCTTGGCATAGTGGAAACAGAGAAGTAATCGATTTTATTAATCTGATTAAAACTGAAAATGATCTAAACTTAAAGAAAATAACATTTTTTCATATATTTCTTAATGCGTAAAGCACAAACATAAAAACTATTCACATCGCATGTACATTTCTTTTTATAATGTGACATGTCTGTATATTGTATTTTGGGCCGGTGGCCTTTAATAACGAAATAAATTGTCTTGTTTTGTCATAGAAAGTCTGCGACGGTGCAATACAGTCTCCCGGACCGGCGGGGCACCTGCAGGAGATTCCCAGACAGTCTGCGATGATGTCAGGACCATCCTGGTAACTGAAGGAGACTTCCAGACTGTCTGCGACGGTGCCAGACAGTCTCCAAGACCGGCGAGGCACTTGAATGAGACTCACAAACATCATACGACGGTACCAAGACCGTGTGGGCACCTGCAGGAGACTCACAGAGAATCTGCGAAGGTGCCCGACAGTCAGGCAGACCGGCGGGGCACCTGCAGGAGACTCCCAGACAGCCTGCAACGGTGCCACAAGTCTCCCAGACCGTCTGTGCTCCTGCAGGAGACTCCCAGTCAGACTGCGAAGTTGCCAAGACCGTCTTGGCACCTACAGGAGACTCCCAGACGGTCTGCTACGGTGCCAAGACCGTTTGGGCACACACGCAAGAGACTCCAAGACAGTCTGCGACGGTGCAAGACAGTCTCCAAGACCGGCGGAACCCCAGCAGGAGACTCCTAGACAGTTTGCGACGGTGCCGGACTGTCTCCAAGACCGGCGAGGCACCTGCAGTAGACTCCCAGACAGTGTACAACGGTGCCATGACCGTGTTGGCACCTGCATAAGACTTTCCGACGCTCTGCGACTGTGCCAGGACAGTGTGGGCACCGGCAGGAGACTCTCTGACAGTCTGCGACAGTGCAAGACAGTCTCCCAGACAGATACTCCTAGACAGTTTGCGACGGTGCAAGACAGTCTCCAAGACCGGCGAGGCACCTGCAGGAGTCTCTAAGACAGTGAACAACGGTGCCATAACCGTGTTTGCACCTGCATAAGACTTCTCGACAGTCTGCGACTGTGCCAGGACAGAGTGGGCACATGCAGGAGACTCACATACAGTGTGCGACGATGCAAAGACCGTATTGGCACCTGCAGGAGACTTTAAGACAGTGTGCGACGGTGCAAAGACAGTGTGGGCACCGGCAAGAGGCTCTTAGACATTCTGCGACGTCGCCAGACAGTCTCCAGACCAACGGGGCCCCAGCAGGAGACTCCCGGACAGTCTGCGACGGTACAAAGACCGTCTGGACACCTGCAGGAGACTCCCATATAGTCTGCGACGGTGCCAGACTGTCTCCAAGACCGGTGGGGCACATGCAGGAGACTGCCAAGACCGTCTGGTAACCTGCAGGAGAATCCTAGACACTCTCTGATGCAAGACAGTCTCCCAGACCAGCGAGGCACAAGCAGGAGACTCCCCGACAGTCTACGTCGGTGCAAGGCAGTCTCCCAGACCGGCGGGGCACCTGCAGTAGACTCAGAGACTTCTGCGATGGTGCCAAGACCATGTCGGCACCTGCAGGAGCCCCCAAACAGTCTGCGACGATGCCAGACAGTCTCTGTGCACCTCGAGGAAACTCCTAGACAGTCTGCGACGGTGCAAAACAGTCTCCAAGACCGGTGGGGCACCTGCAGGATACTCCCAGACAGTCTTCGACGGTGCCAAGACCGTCTGGTAACCTAGAAGGGACTCCCAGACACTCTGCGACGGTGCCAGATTGTCTCCAAGACCAGCGAGGCACCTGCAGTAGACTCAAAGACAGTCTGCGACGGTGCAAATACCGCGCGGGCACCGGCAGGAGACTTCCAGACAGTCTGCGACGGTGCCAGACAGTCTGCCAGATCGGCTGGGCACCTGTAGGAGACTCACAAAAGGTCTCCGACGGTGCTTAGACCATCTGTGCACCTGCAGGAGACTCAAAGACAGTCTGCGACGGTTACAGACAGTCTCACAGACCGGTAGGGCACCTGCAGGAGACTCCCAGTCATTCAGCGAAGGTGCTACAAAGTCTCCCAGACTTGCGGAGCACCTGCATGAGATTTGCAGACAGTTTGCCACGGTGCCAGACAGTCTCCCAGTCCGGTGGGGCACAAAGTAGAAGACTCCCAGACAGTTTGCGACGGTGCCAACACCGTCTGGGCACCTAAAGGAGACTCACAGACAGTCTGAGAAGGTGCAAGATAGTCTCCCAGACCAGGCGGAGCACTTGCATGAGACTCCCAGACAGTCTGCGACCGTGCGAAGACCGTCTTGGCACATGCAGGAGACTCAAGACGGTCTGCCTCGTTGCCAGGAAGTCTTCCAGACCGGCGGGGCGCCTGAAGGAAGCTCCCAAAAGTCTGCGACGGTGCCATACAGTCTTCCAGACCAGCGAGGAATCTGCATGAGACTCTCAGACAGTGTGCGACGGCGCCAAGACCGTGCGGGCACCTGCAGGAGACTCCCAGACAGACTGCAACGGTGCCAGACAGTCTTACAGACCGGCGGGGAACCTGCAGGAAACTCTTAGACAGTCTGCGACGGTGCCAGACAGTCTCCCACACAAACAGGGCACCTGCAGGAGACTCCCAGACAGTCTGTGACGGTACCAAGACAGTCTGGGCACCTGCAGGACAGTGACTCAGTCCGACACTCCCAGACCGACTGCCAGACAGTCTCACAGACCGGCGCGGCACCTGCAGGAGACTTCCAGACAGTCTGCGATGGTGCAAACACCGTGTGGGCAGCAGCAAGAGACTCCCAGACAGTCTGTAACGGTGCCAGACAGTCTCCCAGACCGGCGGGGCACCGGAAGGAGACTCCCAGACAGTATATGACGTTGCCAAGACCGTATTGGCACCTGCAGGAGACTCTCAGACGGTCTTTGACGGTGCAAGACAGTTTCCCAAACCGGCAAGGCACCTTCAGGAGACTCCAAGGCAGTCTGTGACGGTGCCAAGACCGTCTGGGCACCTGCAAGAGACTCCCAGACAGCGTTCGACGTTCCAGACACTCTATAAAACCGGCTTGTCACCTACAGGAGACTCCCAGACGGTCTACGACGGTGCCAAGACCGAATGGGCACCTGCAGGAGACTCCCATACAGCCTGCGACGGAGCCAGACAGTCGGCCAGACCTGCGGGGCACCTGCAGGAGACCGGAGACCCCTAGACAGATTGTGACGGTGCCAAGATCGTCTGGGAACAGTCTCCCTGATAGTTTGCGACGGTACCAACACCGTCTGGGCACCTGAAGGAGACTCCCAGACAGTCTGCGAAGGTGCCAGACAGTCTCCCAGACAAGGCGGAGCACTTGCATGAGACTCCTAGACAGTCTGCGACGTTGCGAAGACCGTCTTGGCACATGCAAGAGACTATTAGACAGTCTGAGTCGGTGCCAGGCAGTCTCCCAGACCGGCAGGGCACCTGATGGAAGACTACCAGACAGTCTGCAACGTGCCAAAACCATTTGGATTCCAGCTGGAGACTCCCATTCAGTTTTCGACGATTCCAGACAGCCTGGAACGGTGACGGACAGTCTATCTGACCATCGCCTCATCAACAGGAGACTCCCAGTCAGTCTGCGACGGTACCAGACAGTCTCCCAGACAAGCGGGGCACCTGCAAGAGACTCCAAGACAGTCTGCGACTGTGCCAAGACCGTCTAGGCACCTGCAGGAGACTCAAATACTCAGACAGTCCGCGACGGTACCAGACAGTCTCCCAGACCGGCGGTTCACCAGCCAGAAACTCCCAGACAGTCTGCGACGTTGCCAAGACCTACCTGACATCAGCAGGAGACTCCCAGACAGTCTGCGACGGTGAAAGACCGGCAAGGCACCTGCAGAGACTGACAGACAGTCTAAACGGTGCCAAGACCGAGTGGGTACCTGCAGGAGACTCAGAGACAGTCTTCGACAGTGCCAGCCAGTCACCCAGAACGGTGGGACACCAGCAAGAGACTCCCAGACAGTCTGTGACGATGTCAAGACCGTCTGGAAACCAGCAGGAGACTCCCACACTGCATGCTACGATGCCAGTTAGTCTCCCAGACAAGCGTGGCACCTGCAGGAGAATCCCAGACAGTCTGCAGGCACCTGCAGGAGACCTCAGGAAGTCTGCTACGGTGCCAGACAGTCTCTTAGACCTGCGGGCACCAGCAAGAGACTCCCAGACAGTCTTCAACGGTGCCAAGACCGTCAGGGCACATGAAGGAGACTTATAGACAGTCTACAATGGTGCCAAGAACGACTGGGCACTTCTAGGAGACTCAAAGAAAGTCTGCAACCGTTCCAGACAGTCTCCAAGACAGGCTGTTTACCAGCCGGAGACTCCCAGACAGTGTTCGACGGTGCCAAGACCGTCTTGGCACCTGATGGACACTCCCAGACAGTCTGCGACGCTTCCAGACAGTCTCCAAGACCGGCGAGGCACCTGCAGGAGACTCACAGAGAGTCTACGACGGTGCAAAGTCCGTGTCGGCACCTGCAGAAGACTAAGAGACATTCTGCGATGGTTCCAGACGTCACCAAGACCGGCGGGGCACCAGCAGGAGACTCCCAGACAGTCTGTGACGATGCCAAGACCGTCTTGGCACCATCAGCAGACTCCTAGACAACATGCGACGGTGCCAGACAGTCTCCCAGACCGGCGTGGCACCTTCAGGAGAATCCCAGACAGTATTCGACGTTGCAAAGACCGTCCTTACACCTTCAGGACACTCCAAAACAGTCTGCGACGGTGCCAAACCGTCTCCAAGACCGGCGAGGAACCAGCCCGAGACTCACAGACAGTGAACAACGGTGCCCAGACCGTGTGGGCACCTGCATTAGACTCCCATACAGTCAGCGACGGTGCCATACAGCCTCCCTACCGTATGGGGCAAATGCATGAGACTCCCATACAGTCTGCGACGGTGTGCAGGTGCCCCGTCGGACTTGGCACCGTCGCAGTCTTTGTGCGAGTCTCCTGCAGGTGCCCCGACGGTCTAGAAGACTGTGTGGCACCGTCTGGGAGTCTACTGCAGATGCCCAGGCGGTCTTGGCACCGTTGAAGACTTCAGGGTGTCACCTGCAGGTGCCTCGACGATCTAGGAGACTGTCTGGCACCGTCTGGGAGTCTCCTTCAGGTGCCCAGACGGTCTTGGCACAGTCTCAGACAGTCTGGGAGTCTCCTGCGGGTGTCCCGACGGTCATGAAGACTATCTGGCACAGTCTGGGAGCCTCGTGCAAATGCCGAGAAGATCTTAGCGCCGTCGCAGACCGCCTGGGTGTGTCCTGTAGATTTCCCGACTGTCTTGCTTACTTTCTAGCACAATATGGGAGTTCTATGCAGATGCCAAGACGTTCTTGGCAACGTCATAGACTTTATAGAAGTCCCCTGCAGAGGCCCCGAAGTTCTGGGAGACTGTCTTACACCGTCTTGGAGTATCCTGCTGGTGGCTCGACGGCCTTGGCAAAGTCGCTAACTGTCTGCGAGTCTCCTGCATGGTCTAAAAAACTATATGGCACCGGCTAGGAGTCTTCTGCTGTTGCCCAGGCGGACTCCGCACCGTCGCCAGACAGTCACCCAAACCGTCGGGGCAACTGTTTAAGTCTTCGATGGTGCCAAGACCGTCTGGGCACCAGCAGGTGACTCCCAGGTGATGTCAAGCTGACTCATTGACCGTCGGGGCAACAGTAGGAGACTCTGAGAGAGTCTGCGACGTTACCAAGACCGCCTGGGCACCAACAGGAGACTCCCAGACGGTGCCAGACAGTCTCCCAGGCGTCCACACTGTGCCAGAAAATTTCCCTGACCGTCGGGGCACCTGCATGAGACTCTGAGAGAGTCTGCGGCGTTACCAAGACCGTCTGGGTACAGACAGTAGACACCCATGCTGTGCCAAACAGTCTCCCAGACAGTCGGCGCACCTGCAGGAGACTCTCAGATAGTCTGCGATGATGCAAAGACCGTAAGGGCTCCTGCAGGAGACTCCAAGACAGTCTGCGACGGTGCCAAGACATCTTGGCACCTGCAGGAGAGACCCAGACGGTGCCAGAAGACTGTTGGGATACCTTCAGGTGACTCCCAAACAGTCTGCGACTGTGCCAATACAAACTGGGCACCTGCAGGAGACGGTGCAAGACAGTCTCCGAGACTGCGGGGCGTAGGAGACTCCCAGACAGTCTGCGACTATGCCAATACCGTCTGGGCACCTGCAGGAGATTCACAGACAGTGCCAGACTCCCGGACCATCGGAGCACCTGCAGGAGACTCAGACAGTATGCAACTGTGCCAAGACCGTCTGGGCACCGATTGTAGACTCCCATACGATGCAAGGCAGTCTCCCAGACCGTCGGACCACTTGCAGGAGACTCTCTGACAGTCTGCGACTGTGCCAAGACCGTCTGGGCGCTTGCAGGAGACTATGCCAGACAGTCTCCCTTACCGTCGGGAACCTGCAGGAAACTCCTAGACAGTCTGTGACGGCGCAAATACCGTATGGGCACCTGCAGGAGACTCCCAGACATTGCCAGAAAGTCTCTCAGAAAGTCGGGGCACCTGCAGGAGACTCCCAGAAAGTCTGCGACGGTGCCAAGACTTCCGAGCACCTGCAGGAGTTTCTCAGACGGTGCCAGACAGGCTCCCAAACATCGGACCACCTGCAGGATACTCTCAGACAGTCGGCGACGGTGCCGTGACCGTCTGGGCGCCTGCAGGAGTCTCCCAGACGGTGCCACACAGTCTCCCAGACCATCGGGGCACCTGTATGAGAATCGCAGACAGTCTTCGACCGTGCCAAGACCGTCTGGGCACCTGCAAGAGACTTCCAGACGCTGTCAGATAGTATGTATGCCAATCGCGTATCTGTGATGACAGTTCGAATCTCAATGTTTATGCCTTTCATATATGCCGGCTCCCATGTAAACAAACACACACTTTCGCATACTGCACGAAAACCGTTCAAGATTGACGGAAGGTAAGGGTGGGGCCACGACCGGCATGACATTACGGTCAAATTGACACCTTGGCCAGTATTGTAGACCCTGGAGTTGTCGTTCTATTGCGTCGTCACTATAAAGCCCCATCTCGGCCTTTATGTGATATATGCATCATGCATAATGGGCCTATTGAGTCATTCGAAATGTCGTCACGGATTCATCAAATGCGCACCTACAATTGACCGGTATGCATATACGGACCCGTTTAGGTGTGCCACTCGCGAATCTGTGACCACAGTTCGAATTTCAATGTTTATGTCATTCATATATGCCGGCTCCCATGTTTACAAACACACACTTTCGCATACTGCTCGAAAACCGTTCAAGATTGACGGAAGGTCAGGCTGGGAACGCGACCGGCATGATTTTACGGTCAAATTGACATTTTGGCCAGCATTGTAGACCCTGGCGTTGTCGTTCTATTGCGTCGTCACTATAAAGCCCCATCTCGGCTTATATGTGATATATGCATTACGCAGGTTGGGCCGATTGAGTCATTCGAAAAGTCGTCACGGATTCATCAAATGCACACCTTCAATTGACCGGTATGCACATACGGACCCGTTTAGGTATGCCACTCGCGAATCTGTGACGAGAGTTCGAATCTAATTGTGTATGCCATTCATACAAAAAATATGCCGGTTCCCATGTAAACAAGTCTCTTTGTCTGACCGTTTGCCATTTTCTCGGTATGTCTGTCTTGATGTCAATCTGTCTATCTGTATATCCATCGGTCCTTCTGTATGGCTGTCCGTCAGTTTAATGGCCTGTCTCTAAATCCGCCTCATGGTCCGTATGTCCGTGTGTCTGTCTTTCTGATAATTCACACTACCAGTATCTGTCCGTACGAATCTCATTGTGTCTGTCTGTAAGTCCGCTTCTCCGTCTGTCTCTGTCGGTCCGTCTGTTTGTTCATTTAGCTATTTGTGTCTGCACGTCCGTCTTTCGGTCGGTCGAATATATTCCAAATAATGCTGGATTATAGATATTTTATTTCTGTTGTTTCGTTAGATTGTATTATATATTTTGAATATAATTCTTTACTAAAAGACTTTTAATTATAAAATGGTACTGTGCTGTGGAGGTGAACCGGAGTACCCAGAGGTAACCTCAGTCGTTCAGTATTATGACCACCAACCGTACGTGTAGTAGTAGGAACCCACAGGAAACAACGAAAATGAGATTCCAGCCAATATTACTAACAATGACCAACATGTTCTAAAAAACTATAAGCTGGAATAATACTTCTTTACATGTTTTGTCTTTGAATGTCTGTGGTTTATCATCTCGTCTTTTATGCCCTGAATTTGTATCATTTATTAACAAATTCGACATAACTGGTCTTCAGGAGACAAAAACCGATACATGTATTTCTGATAATATAAATGTACCAGGATTCAACGTTAATATATTCCATAGAAAGGACTTATCTAGATATAAATCAGGTGGAATAGCTATCCTAGTTAAAGAAATGTTCAGCCCATTTATAAAATTTGACGACAAAAGCAAATCTGACCTGACCAAATTGTTCACAATCTCATGGCAGTTATATGGTGACCCTCAGAATAACAGTGACCTGAAATGCGGTGTGATCTACACCCCCCCCCCCCCCCAACAGGCACAAGATTTGCTGTCGAAGACCCATACTTTTCCATTCAAAACGAAATATTTAGATACATTCTAGACTGCAAAGACGTTTTGTTATTAAGAGATTTCAACTCAAGATGTGGAAGACTGAGTGACTATTGATAACTGATAGATTCATAACTGACTTATTTGAACTAGAAGGTATGGAAAATGAACAATCTGAGATATTAAAAACCTTCGAAGACTATCAAATACCTCTAGAAAGAAAAATTGTAGACTTCAATACTAACAATTATGGCACGAAAATGAATGAATTCTGTAAAAATAGTAACTTCTTTGTACTGAATGGTAGAATGGGCAGTGATAGTAAAACCCCACGCTTAACCTGTAGAAACTCTAGCACCGTTGATTATGCATTGTGCACAGACAGTGTGTTAAAGGATATAATTAATTTTGAAATCCTAGACTTTTGTGATTTGTACTCAGATTTTCACTCACCAATAACACTTGAAATTAAAACAAAAACTTCTCATATAAGCCACTGCAATAACACGAAACATATAAACACCATACCAAAAACCAAACTATGGGACAACTCCAAAGCAGATACATTTAATGAAAACTTTGATATTACAACCGCATTCCAAATAGAAAACAAAATAGACCAGCTTATCGAGAACAACCACATAGACCAAAATAACATAAATAGTATC
The DNA here is from genome assembly GCF_020536995.1 of Dreissena polymorpha. NCBI lineage: Eukaryota > Metazoa > Mollusca > Bivalvia > Myida > Dreissenidae > Dreissena > Dreissena polymorpha. The sequence goes on along the minus strand of NC_068357.1, from coordinate 103,385,066 downwards.
GTAAATGATATAACCCATCTATTCAGTAAATGTTCACACGAATCGTTTGGCACAATTAAACATAAAAACAAAAATAACCAGACTTATAAGCAAAACACACTTAAAAAGCCTTGGTTCAACATCAAGTGTCTTCATATAAGAAATAAATACCACTTTGCCAGAAAAATGTATAACATACATAAAACACCCTATTTTAAAAGCAACATCAGCAAAATCAGCAAAGAATACAAAAGCACACTAAAATTATCATTTAACATATACAACACTTCAAAAATTTCAAAATTAAGAACATTAAAACATGAAAATCCCAAATTATATTGGAGAACAATAAATAACTCAACACAAAGCAAAAACAATCAAACAGAGGCAACATTGAACGATTTCTACAACTTCTTTCAAAATTTCAAAAAATTAATTCGGAAAACATAGACGATCAAGAAACACTTGAGCAACAAATAAATCCCGAAAATGAATCTACACAACAAAACGACAATTATGAAATAAATGTACCGATTACTTCTGAAGAAATAACCAAGGCCATAAAACAGCTTAAAACAACAAATCACCTGGGTCAGTTCGCTGTTATCTACTGAAAGCCTACTACCCGCCTACTACTCGTATCCGCGCGAGAAAGAGTTGTATAATTTATGCAAGAGGTTTGAGTTCTACAACTATATTCATTTACAAATAGAAACATTATGTGAATATCGTGTTAAATGGAATATTTTTTAATGGAGCTTATATAGAAAAGAATCAATAAATAGTGTTTGTATTATACGTGTCGCGAAAGAGATTGTTTATGGAGGTTACAGTATACTAAATACTCGTTTCATGTAGGGCTGTTCTCTCTAAAATAATATCATAGTTGACCCGAAGGCATGTTTTACATCTTAAACTATTGTTCGGGTTTTATCTTTCGGAGATAATGGTAGGGCATAAATAGGTGTTCACGGAGGTTAAGCTTGTTTATATTCACAGTTCTCAATTTATAAAACGTTGAACATAAGTTCACCAATTACTTCAGGTATACTAAAGACAACCTCAAAATTGCTTTATACTAGCTAAAACCGGATATTAAAAAACAGCTAAATATAACAAGCAATATCTTTTTAAAATGTAGTCGGCGTAGATGCTCACTTTGAAATAAAGTTTGCAATTTTAGTTTCTAAATAAATACATTTGTAAATTGAAAACAAAAGTTTTACTGTTGTGGTTTTTTTTCACTTGTAAGTCGAACATTCATCGCATGAAATGTGTGTTATCATTGTCAAACCACACATCAGTGTAAGAAGATACAAATTATACTGCGGGAATACACATCATATGTGTCCTCACGTGCCTTATTATGAGTGTATTTCTTCACTATCGAAATATATCGCATGTTAATATTTGATTTAAACTCAGTTTTCTTTCGACACATTTAAATCACAGTTTCATAGCCGCGTCATGCGAAAATGGGTCTTATGCGTTTCGGCCAGCGTATCTTAAACCCAACATGTGCATTTGCGTCGTCTGGTCAGAGCCGATGCTGTTCGCTATAAAATCACTCAATGTGTTATGGTCTCATTATGTATCTCCTGACCAGACTGGGAGATGCGCATGCTGAGTAGGCTATATATATGATGGGCGCATATGGAATTAGACCCATTTTCGCATGATGAGGGTCATTAAAAATCTCATTGCGAATTGTAAATGGCACATTTTAGCACAATGCTTTTCGATACAAAATTGAATTCGAAATAGCAAACTTGTAAATAAGGGCAGCCTATCCAGGCGTTCAGGAACGATTTCCAGACGTTTTGACCGAGTACGGCAAACATTGTGGTTGGATAATTAAACAATTTTCCTCTATTTTGCCACTATACTATTTCGGGAATGTTTGTTTTCTAATCTTGAAAGCAAAACTGTGTTTATCGATAGTAAATTATATTCCCCGGGCGATTTATTGAACGAGTATTGACCCTGAAATTCTGCGAGATGGATTTTAATGCGTAATTGTAACTGGGCCCTAATTTGTGTCGTTTGAACATACAGATGGTAGTCCGGAATTCCTTACACTGAACAGTGCTACATCCTTTGCGCTGAGCACAGACACAGTGATGTAGCCAAAGTTAAGAGGTTTTATCTCGAATCAGCCTATGAAATATTCGAAAATATTCATGCGTGTCTGCTGGCGTTATGTAAAAGTCATTTAAGGTGAAAATCTGGGTAAAACAGCTACGCCAAAAAAGCGCATTAGTGCTCTATACCTATGTTTAGGTCAGAGGTGTTGACACCGTGTGAACTGCTAGGGTAACAAGTAATGCATAAACAACAAAGTACGGGTCAACAGGGCTGCCTTTATAACTACCAAATTCGTGAGTAAAAAGTATTTCTCACGGATTTATTTTTTTATTTCTTTTCATCAATTATCTTATTGTATATTTTGAATTTGTATATGGTGTCAAAAATCAAAAGTTTTGCACAGGAAATTGTCATCATGAAATTATATTCTTAGTGAGATAGGTATTCGATATTCCAACATTATTCATTTAATGTAATGGCGATTGCACATTGTCTTTATATTCAGTTCTCATTACCATTTTCATCATACTTTCTATGTTTTCAGAACGTCCAAAAAGGGTATGTTGTTGATATTAGGTCTAAGTAATCTCTATGAAATAAATAGGAGGATAAAAGGTGAACACAAATCTTGACCCGTGCGTTATGACACACTTTTTATAAATTTGAATGGCGTGTGCTCATTTCAAACTTGCGATTAATTTTGAAAAATGAGTTGCGTCTGAAATTATGCAATAGCGAACAACTTCAGTGCCTTCAGCGCTTTGATTATATATTTTTATATATTTTTCATTAGCGAGAAAACGTACGGGTTTTTCGTTTTGGGGTTTATATGATTTGCATATCTATTGAGTCGCCATTCGAGGTGTGTATTTGACAGGCACAAGGTATGGACAAGGAAAGCGAAACGATGATAAATCCGCCCGCCCGCCCGCCCTTAATGAACATGTGTGCATGTTTAAATAATCGGCTACATTACTTTTACGTTTGTAATATTGCAATTATAACGTCGATATTAAGTTTACTTTCAGTTCGGTTTTTAGTCCATGCAAGATGGGATCTTAACACGAACCGATTACTTTACCGTGAAAGTCAATGGGTGTATTTACATTTAAGTCTGCAACAGATAAGTTTTTCTTGATTATTTTGTTTCATCGTTTACTTCATATTGTGTTTTTAATGTGAATTTTAATTCTAAGTTATGTGAGGATCACAATTTAGACTCTCACTTCCGAGAGATATTTTTTCGTACATATTTATTGAAATCTAGTATTTTTAAATGTCAGTTTTATCCACAGTTTTATTTTCTTTATTTTAATACGATTACTTTAGCTTTTCGTTTTGGTGTGACTGGTTAGATGTGGATGTCGGTTTAATACAGCTGTTGCAAAATTTCGTCCGTCATATGCATGTATATAATACTCGAATTCTTATGATTTATCTACACTCTTTTAAAATATTAGTTTATGGATGTTATAGTTTTAGTGATAAGTTTGTTTTTTGTTGATGTCCGGGGTGCGTACGGGATGCTTTTGATGTTTGTTTGTTAGCTTAATTTGCGCAATGAGATTGATCATGTGTTATTTACATGTTTTGCTAAAGAATACTTAGTGTTTACAATATAGTAATAGCTGCTTATTTGTAGATTTCTCTTAAATTAGAGTTTCGGGGTGTGATGAAGGCACCTAGACACCGGTCTTGAGTCATGGGTGCTCTTACGTCCCCCTGCCATTTAAAGAAAATAGAAAATAAAATAAAATGAGCAGTAGGGTTTCGTATCCCGCTCGCGATTTTACCTGAATCGTTAATTTCTACCGATTATTGTATGTGGTGTACGTGTAGTCATGTACATTTCTCTTAATTGGTGGTGATGGATAAATCTTGCAAATAATCGCAGCTTCTTTAAACAAAAATAATGTTTCACATTTGTAAATTTATCCGATTTTTAGCAAATTAACGTGATTGATGGGCGTTGTGGGCGTCCTGTTAGCGTTTTGGGCATCGGCGGGGATCAGGTTATTCAAACCTTTACTGTTGGTTTTAGGTTAATACTTACCGTCTAATTTGTATGAATACATTTGCACTATTTAAATGCCACTCAAGTGCATGTTTAAGTATACATAACGACATGTCCTACATAATTTAATTTGTATCGTTTCAGTTCTTTAGATATCTGAACAAGGATGTTGCACCGTTTACGGTTGTTTCAAGATATCATCAAGTTTACGGGCGTTTCAATACTCATCAAATGAGCGGTGCCATTGAGGTCGATCTCCGTTGCACATAGAAGACAAACGGGCGTCAGAGGATTTTTTTTTTTTCATTTATATGTCAAATACAAACATCTACTCCTATTTTGTCTTTTGGTTATTATTTGTATGGAAAACATACACTACAGTGGTACATCGATGAAAACATACACTACAGTGGTACATCGATGAAAACATACACTACAGTGGTACATCGATGAAAACATACACTACAGTGGTACATCGATGAAAAAGGAATACATTACACTAGATTAACGAAGAACCTAGTAATCTGAGTTAAGATAAATTATGATTTCTTACAAGAAGAAACCTTATCATTCGTAAATTTGGTCCAAATAACTAGTATACATAACACAGTTTAGTCAATATATAATTTTGCCTGTTGTATGTGTTCACCTGTCCTCCTGAACGTTGTAATTTACCGTTGTTTCCTGTAAATGACGTGACGTTATTATGTTATATAAACTGTATTTGCTCATTGTATTCGCATATTGTGAAAATATGCATTTTGAAATAAACGAAACGAAATTACAAATGATTGCATTTGTCACATACCTATAAATCGGTTAGTAACTTAATAGTGCACTTGTTTTGCGCACGTTAATCGAATAAGCAAGGGACACTATTGCGATGAATACATCGACAAATTGTGCGAGTTTTCTCCCTTGCATCTCCATTGTATGCAGGTATGGTGTCAACCCTTTTAATGGCCGGGTATGCAAAACATGCTAGGATTCTTTCATACGGTCGAATCATATAATTACAACTACAATTAGTGGTGTTTCCCCTATATCCACTTCATAGAAGAACGGTCACTCCATGTTCTCTTCTTTATAATGAGCATATGTACATTTTCTAGTATTAGTAAGCGTTTTTACGTAAAAAAAAGCCCTAGCATATCGATCACTCCTTTCAAGCCTGGAATCGTACGGTGGACATTCTTTTGGATATAGTATAAAGGTCATCAATGCCATGTTTCGTCTGTAATACGATGCTTCTGCGTGGACGAACTTGAAAATATACAACCATCTAAAATGACATAGGATCCACAGATTTTTAGATCAGACTTATATGACTCAACAGAGTTTGAGAAAACAACGGTTTACACATACTTTTATTTTAAATCTGTGCAGAAAAGCTCGTTTATCTTAAGAGTAAGTTGTCATCTTTCAGTTTTGACCATAACAAAAGGGTAAAAAATGAACATTGCCGCTTTGCGGAAATTTAAATCAGTGACATATAAAGAAATACAATGTCTGTCATGATTTAATGAATGTAACAGGTGCTTTACGATCATTTTATTTGATGGTTTACCCGAAAATTTATTTATGTTAACGCACAACGACACTCGTTGAGCGAAGTATAAATATACGGGTTATAATTCGGAAAGTCTGTCTACGGGCTATTATATGATCCAATAAATTTAACATCAATTTGAATATTGATGGGTTTGGTTTCTTTTAAATTAAATGATGACTAAAAGATTACTAACTTTCAATGTTAACATATGTTTTGTTACTCGTTGCAAGTGTGTGGTTTATGTAGTGAAACGTTTTATGTCTCAATAATTAAACATTTAAAGCCGGTTACCTTAAGTAAGAGTTTATAACTGGATTTGAGCTGACTTACAACGGTATTAATGTAACAATCTGTGACAATAAATTATACTTGATACGCTCACTCAATCGTGTCAGAAAAATGACAAAATGACAATAAAAACAAGTTTGAAATCATTACTTCTTTTTTTATCGTCTACATATCCTAAATTAGGCAAAAAAGGTCATGAATTCCCACAAACATCTCCAAAAAAAGGTTATGTTGGTAAGCCGACCTTTGTTTAGTTAACTTTTTTACCATACACGCGTTATTTTTCACTTTTATACGGTTGTTTAATGGAAGAAATATTCAAATCTCTAAGCAGCAAATCTTCCTATACATGCAAAATGTCAATTGTCAAATAAGCGAATAGGATCGAATGTAGCAAGAATAAATACATACGCAATCTGGAATATAAAATAAAATGTTTATGCTTGGAACAAACAGTTCGGCCGGTCGAGTAAGCGGAATAAAACACATTTTGCGCCTTATATTGTCCTTAATAAGTTCATTAATTTATTTCCATTAATCTTAGTTTAAATCTTTGTTATTGGTTCCTTTTTGCAGTGTCTGGTTTATTTTTTGTTTATTTTCATAATTATAGCATGCAATGGCGATTGCCTTTCTGATTTTTGAGGTATTATTTAAGATATAACGTCACTTAAATAAACTCGTCTTTTATCGCCTTCAGTTGGTTGATCTTACAAATCGTGACTGACTTTCGATACTTGGAATAGGACAGATTTCGTTCATATTTTATATTGGGTTGATCTTTATTCGGAAGTCACATAAATTCGGATTACCCTGCACATAAAAAACAATCACCACTTTGCGCCGGCTTTTGAGTGCACCACGGCCAAGAACATTGAAAGAAAATATAATTAAATCTTATCGCAGTTTAAGGGATTTATTACCCGGTACTCCATCACAAAAACTAACCCTGTTTGATTTTTAAGGAATCGTCAAGATGGCGAAAACAGTATTCAATAGAAGTCAAATTAGAAGCTGGAATGTTATTTCTTTCTAGCGGTCAGCATGTATCAGGGACCTGTGTAGAGGCCGTCTGATTAATTTTTAACATGTCGAACGTTAATCACTCTTATCATAGCGTTGCCTGCCCCAATTAAGGGCACTTGACTTTTTAATGTATTTCCCGCTTTGAATCGCGTTCGAAATGCAAACAGAAACTGCTGTTCGTGTTTTCTTCCGTATTGTTTGCAAACAGTGTCCCAATAATACGATGATTTTATTTAAAGACAATCGTAATTGTTCCAAGTCGGTCGCCGAGGCTTTATCGCGGCACCCATCTGGAATTTGCAAAACTCGAAGACAGCTCCCGAAAATGAACTTGTCATAAATCTTGCCATTAGCGACTTATTTGGAAGAGATAGAGGTAACGCCGGGGCATAATTCCTGAATATATGGGCTGCATATCAGGGATGTGCAGTGTGCACAAGATTCTGTGCATAGAATCTACAATTTGGGTCTGAAAAAAGACCAACATATATATGCTAGAAATTACATGCATACGTATTTACCGAAGAAAAAGACAACAACATAATTTTAATATAGGCAGCTACCTTATACTGACACTAGTATGTACTTTACATACCGATCATAGATTACAGCGTGTGGGCCTTTAATGGGGGATTGTTTATGGGGTGGAAGTACCAAAACGGTTGGTTGTAATTGCTTTTATTGTATCCTTATGAGATGCCCCGAAAGTGATTATACCGGTAGTGCAGTGTCAGGGGAGAATGAGGTGGAGGTAAACGATAAAACTTGCGTTCCAGGTTGCAGCGTTGTTAGTGTATTATGTTCACAGGAGCTATGTTTTAATTATTGGATGAAGTAACAAAGCAGAAACCAAACGAAGTAAAAGCAAATACTCACAACGTCTTACAACGTAAAAATGTTTCTCTGTTTTAGTTTTAGCCTTGGCGAGTGCTTTTTCGTTTTCGTGCTGAGCATGATGAACCTGATCTATAATCAACACTAATCTATTATTATATTTATCCCACTTTTAATTTAGTAAACCTTTTTATTTAAACAGAATTAGTTTGACTGGATAATTTCGATGGATTTATGACGTCATTTCGTCGAAATATTGACGTCATTTCCTGCCGTTGATTATAGATGATATTTAATCAACGGGACTTTAATCAACCGAATTCGCTGTTAAAGTGGGATAAAACATTTAACTGTATAGTTAATTTTCTTTTTTCTTTTGTATGTTCGTATTCATGTTTCAATATGTATACTTGTGTTTTGTTACTGAAGACCACATTGTAAAAAATAAATTATGTCTTAATGTGAATTCTTCATGACATAAAGTTATTATTATTATTATTATTATAAATAACTTGTAGTGGTCTCTAGACTGCAATTGGTCTCTATTGTTGCATTAACTATGGTGGCTTCGGAAATTACATGCAGATTCTTTGTTATGTATGATAACGAAATCGATTGCGTCAGAAAAAAACATTAGAAGATTGCTTTATAGACACGTTAACGATTGAATTATATTGTGGATATTTTTATTAGTAGTATAAATAGATAAATACGCACATAAAAATTCTTATCGTAAATATAGCAATACTATTGTGTGTGATAGATGGCATCAACGCATATACCATTCTTTTTGCAGTCTTTGTTAAATCGACTTTCGATGAGCTCACGATTCCACGCATAATCAACTGTTCATTCGGTGTTATTGGGTTATTTGTCACTTAATTAGACGTCGCCAACAAAAGTTATTAAAATTACCCGGAAATACCAAAGTCTCGAAGCAAGCGACTTGCTCATTTACAATGACCCGCGACCCCACAACGACATGGAATCTAATTTCGTTTTCGACCGACAATTGACAAAGTAATTTCGGGCAAACGAGTTTTGACCCTTAACCAGCATGCTTTTGTCTGTGATATGTTTATTACATTGAAGTGCCTATAGCGTGTCTTGGTCTATATCATCAGGGTTAACTCTACTTCTAATTAACAGCTCGGTAACTATAAGCAAAATGTTCACGTATTGACGACCAATACGGGGCACACGAATATAGCATGATAAAGCTATTGTCATTTAGTATACAGGTATATGTCTTCGAAGCATTTAGAACATGGTGCGTGTAGTATTCGAGCATAATAACCTTCTAACTGTGGTCAAAAGGGCCTTTTCACAGATTTTGGCATATTATATTGAAGCTTGTCATTAAATGCTTTTAATTGATACATTTAAATATCGGACCTAAAAATCTCAAGTAAAAACAACAACAAGAATACAATTTTAAAAAGGAAAAAAGTAACCCTCAACTGGACTCGAACCACTGACCACTGGAGTCCTGGAGTAAAAGTTCTCCAGATTAGAACACTCGACCATCCGTGCTCATGATATGAGCGGGCGTATTTTTTACTTACACAAGCAATCCTCGTAGTTTCCCAAAATAGAACGACAACAACAGAACTTTCCAAATTATTCAATCGTTTCGCGTTGCAACGCTTTATAATTTTCAGGTGTTCAAATCGTCAAAAGATGCATATATTGGATGTTTTAGAGCATGGTAAATGTTCAGTATTACTATTTTCTCACAAAAATCATAAATAAAACGAAAATTTGCGAATCTGAAACAACTGATTTTAATTTTGTCAATTTACCAAAACGTGAAAAAGCCCCTTTTATAGGAAAGGATAAATATGCGTTGATTGCTTCAGCGTTTTTATAAACTGTCATTTTATTTGTAGTGCGTACGAGTACCAGCAAAGTATATATTGCAACAGTTTCTAAATTATGCAACTTTGGAAAATCCATTATTATTATTATTCATTTATTTTTCATATATGCAAGTACATGTACATAACCCAGAACAATGTGCAATCCACACAGTAAAGCACATTTTTTTCTATTTAAAAATGCAAATCGCTAAGAAAACAACAAATTATTGCCAAATTGTCAATCATTGGTCAATTGTTATCCAATTGTTATAGTTTTCCCCGATTAACCACGAGCTTTCGCGGACCTTGCTAATCCCATTAGGGCACCAGTGTCCTGGGCGCTTATCCATGCAAATCAAGTGTAAAATAATGACAATAAACGATGATCTTTCTACAGAGCCTATCATTTCATTTTCACCACAGCTGATGTACTGGGCGTGATGTTTTCGCCTTTCCCAACACGTCCGTTGTTAGTCGTCAATTAGGCAGAATAAGGGCCATTGTGGGGCCTCTAATTCGCTTTGCAAGCCCCGGTGCGTCCAAAAGTGGCGGAAAACTTGTCACTGTCAGCGTTGACAGCGACCATACAAGCCACCAATTCAGTTTAAAATGCATGGGCGAGTTTCAAGTAAGAGGCTGTATTAAGCTGAAATTATAACCCGAGCTGGAGTTTAACAAGCCCCGAGTTTTGGGGACAGTTTGTATCTTGCTGTATGTTTTAAAGATAGGAAGACCATTTAAGACCCCTCTTACTTGTAGTCCCGTTAAAACTTATTGCAAGTAACTGCAGTCCGTGAAATGATATTCAAAGTAAAATAATTATACATGTTAATATAACACGTATTTATCACTGTTTCTTTAATCACTAAACCCAGCAAGTCTATTGTGCCGGGTTAATAATATAACTTAGAGAATTGTTCTTCCAATAGTATATCGAAACATAAAATAGAGTATTTACATATATACTTTCTTCAAATGACAGGGGAAGACGGCGATGACGGTATACTTGTATTTTCATATTTCGACAACTAAGAAAGAACTCGAGAAATATGTTATCCATTTATCTTGGTGTGTTTGGCAGATTTGATCTTAAAGGGATTTTTTTTACGGTTTGGTAAATTGACAAAATTGAAAAAAGTTGTTTCAGATTCGCACATTTTCGTTTTAGTGTAGATATTTGTGAGGAAACAGTAATACTGAACATTTACCATGGTCTAATAAAGCCATTATATGCATCTTTTGACGATTTTAAAACCTAAAAATTATAAAGCGTTGCAACGCGAAACGATTGAATAATTTGGAGAGTTCTGTTTTTGTCGTTAAATTTTGTGAAACTACGAAGATTGCTTATATAAGGTATAAAATACGTCAAGTAGGTGTACTCGGCGGAATAGCTCAGTAGGCTAAAGCGTTTTTACTTCAGGACTCTGGCAGGACTCCAGGGGTTACTGGTTCGAAACCTGCTCCGGGCAATGTTCTTTTCCTTTTTTTAATTTTATTCTTGATTTTTTACTGGAGCTTTTACGATCCAATGTTTACATTTATCAATATAAAGCATTTAATGAATAAGTTAAAAAATGCCAAAATCTGTGAAAAGGCCCCTTTAATTTTACATTTAATGTTACCTTAATAGCTATTGTTCCTTTTTGCGTTTGACTTAATCTTAATAAAGAAATTATTCAAGACGAGATTTTAACTGTATCTTGTTGCTATTGTTCTAATACGATAATTAATTGTTGATTTTTTTCTACAATATCCGTTAACCTTTTCGAACAAAGATACACGTTTATTTAAGTTTCTTCGAAGACACCCATTTCAACTGGTCTGTTTAAGTTTAATGTAATCGCAAATGTTTTGATTGGCAACTGTTTACCCAAATTCTGCATAAAAGCCTCCATATCCTTTTAGACGTACCGTTCATTAACGAACTAGTAAAAGGACATTGTTCTTTGCATTGACTGATTTAAAACAATACGGATTTCATTGCAAGACAATTGATTGACATATTTATCCGGGTAGGCGGGTATTCAATTAGGACAGTGTTGCCTTTTTTACGATTGAACAGTTTAGAATCCTGTTACCGTAATGATAATGCTTTTGTGAAATCGCCGTCGTTGATTATCATCGCGTTCACAATATCCTACTAGTTTAGCGCACTAGTAATTCTGAGGTCTGATTTTTTAATGCCAGTTATAATTACTATGACACTAATAAATCGATTAATGTCATTTAAGGATTAAATATGTACGTTAACTTCTGAACAATATTCCATTATAAGTATTTTCCAGAAGATATCATCCTTATAAATGTTAAATAGTATACATGTATTTAAAAAAAGTCAAGGCCTGCTAAAGGAACACAACCAACAATAGCACTCAGAAAAAGGTGTGAACAATTTAGGACACATTAACATGACAATCCAATTTACTAGTAATTACGTTAACAAATCTCTTAGAAATTGTCTTAAGGTTTCTGGTCCGAACAGCGATATTTCTTGACCTATAGGCGATGACACTAGTCCATTGGTTCCGGCTATAAAACAGTGACGACACCTTAGTCGCATTACGGATTATCTCGGACCGGAAGTCGTATTGTAAGACGGCAACACAATTT